>NW_021284934.1:0-3434 GCF_002162155.2 Triticum dicoccoides
AGTACCGTCGTTGAGCGTTTATTCAACTTTGCATCTCTGAATTGATTATTGCTGACCCTTTTTGCTACCATATTATAAGCCTTCCCAGCTCCACATACATCTACGTCGTGCGTTTGACTCTCCCTGGTAATCGCTCTATCCAAGCTTTGAGAGTTTTTGACTACAACGGTTGCCGATCACCGCCTGCTGCTGGGTAAGAACTGGTAAGAATTTGAGATTTGCTTGACGGATTTGTGACACCCACCACCACCTCTTGTTCGTAGTCTGTAGGATCATATTCTTGTGTGTTTCTATTGCTGCTAACCATGCCAGGATCACAAGCCGACGAGATTGACTGGGAGAATTTATCGAACAAGGAGCTTCATGATAAGTTTCAGCAAATGATGACTGAACAGGTGCAAGATGTGCTGAACAATTTTGAAGAGGCCATGGAGAAGATCACTGGCCTTGAGAAGACGTTCGAAACAAAGCTCGATAACAAGTTTAATGAATTGCTCGCGCGTCTTCCACCACCACCACCCGCTGCACCTAACGCACCTCTCCAACAATAACAACAACGACTACCTCCACGTCGCGAAGCAGACCTCCGCCGAGCAAGCCGTGTTCCTCTTGCGTTTGGCCAAACTGTTGGTGCTGCTGTTGATACTTCTGTGGCTCCTGCTGCTGATGTGGAGGAGGATGATTATGTGGGAGATTATGAGGATGAGGTTGATCAAAATCAACACTACGTGCAGCCACCTGGACCACCACCAGCAGGTCGACCTCAGGTATATATTCATAATGGTAGGCCTGCACCACCACCTCAGGTACGAGATGATGTCCATATTCCTAAACTGAAATTGAATATTCCACCATTTGAGGGTAGATATGTTCCTGATATATATCTTACTTGGGAGTTAGAAACTGAACAACGATTTACATGTTTACAATATCCTGAGGAGAGACGAGTTGCTGCTGTTGTTTGTGCTTTCACTAGTTTTGCATGTGTATGGTGGTCTGAACATTGTAGATTATATCCTATTCCAACTACTTGGGCTGCTTTGAAAACTGCTATGCGTACGCGTTGGGTTCCACCATATTATCAACGTGAATTGCTTCAAAAATTGCAGCGTTTAAGACAAGGAAAAAATTCTGTAGAAGAATATTATCAGGAATTACAAACTGGCATGATTAGATGTGGTATTGTTGAGGAGAATGAAGCTATGCTTGCACGTTTTCTGGGTGGATTAAATAGAGAGATTCAGACCATTCTAGACTATAAGGAGTATACTAATATCACTCGTTTATTCCATCTTGCTTGTAAAGCTGAACGTGAAGTGCAGGATCGACAAGCATTGGGGCGAACTAACTTTTCTGCAGGCCGACCTTCATTGATGAGGACATCAATACAATTGTTACACCCACAGCCCCTGCTGCTATACATACTGGACCAATTACTAGAGCTCATGCACGCCAACTAAATTACCAGGTACTTTCGTTTCTTGGTAATGATTCTAATGTTCATGAGAATATGATGCTGCCTAAATTGGATACATTTGTTTTGCTTACAAATGAAGGGCCTAGCTTGGAGAAGGATGAACATTGGAGCAAGAACAAGCATGGAGATGATGGCATGCGCAAGGGAAACAAGAACGGAGTTACAAGTGATGATTTCAGGACTTTGAAGCCACCATAATGGGTGCATGAAGCCTTGGACGAAATATACAAGATGCCACTTCATAAGTTTCGTCCCGAGGCTCTTTTAGGTGCTGCGTCACCTTATTATTGGGCCAGGCCCATGTAATTTCGAAATACATAAGTATAGGCTATTTTTAGAGTCCGTATGTGTGGGGAAACAAGAGATAGGGTTGATTTCGGACTCCTCCACCAAGGGCCACGAAATTCCCCCCTCTTCCTCCATATATACAGCCCTTAGGGCATCGTTTAGACTTTGGGTTTTGTTTAGATTAAAAGTTCGCCATAGCTGCAACTTCGCGTACTTCGTTTGTGTTCAACGACCAGACAAAGGCGTCACAGAACCCCACCTTGATCAATAAAGCTTTCATCTTATATTCGCAATATCCAGATTGCAATCTTAGTTTCTTGCTTGTTCTTCGTTTGCTCGCAGGAAACAGACCCTCGTGGTCAGGTTGATCGTGCTCCGGCGTGGTCAATAACCTCTCGGAGTTGGTTTAGCGATTGCTAAGGCGCGACGTCCTCGCACGTTCGTAGTCGGATCGTCAAAGTCGACTCCCACCAAAGCGAAATCCACCATCTCATCGAAAGACGGGACACCTTTGCCTCTATCAGACGAGTTGCTGCTGCTGTTTGTGCTTTCACTAGTTTTGCATGTGTATGGTGGTCTGAACATTGTAGATTATATCCTATTCCAACTACTTGGGCTGCTTTGAAAACTGCTATGCGTACGCGTTGGGTTCCACCATATTATCAACGTGAATTGCTTCAAAAATTGCAGCGTTTAAGACAAGGAAAAAATTCTGTAGAAGAATATTATCAGGAATTACAAACTGGCATGATTAGATGTGGTATTGTTGAGGAGAATGAAGCTATGCTTGCACGTTTTCTGGGTGGATTAAATAGAGAGATTCAGACCATTCTAGACTATAAGGAGTATACTAATATCACTCGTTTATTCCATCTTGCTTGTAAAGCTGAACGTGAAGTGCAGGATCGACAAGCATTGGGGCGAACTAACTTTTCTGCAAGCCGACCTTCATCATGGACACCACGTGCATCTTCTACTTCAACTGCACCAGCACCTCCATCAGGTGCCACCTCCAGCCGTGATACAAGAAAACAGGCACAACCACCTTTATCTGCCAAGAGCGCACCTGCGGGGCCTACACAACGTTCTTCTTCTTCCATAGCATCAACAGGGCACACAAGTGATATTATTTGTCGTCGTTGTAAGGGAGGAGGTCATTATGCGAGAGAATGCAAATCTCCGCGTGTGATGATTGCTACCGCGGATGGTGGATGATAGAGGCAAAGGTGTCCCGTCTTTCGATGAGATGGTGGATTTCGCTTTGGTGGAAGTCGACTTTGACGATCCGACTACGAACGTGCGAGGACGTCGCGCCTTAGCAATCGCTAAACCAACTCCGAGAGGTTATTGACCACGCCGGAGCACGATCAACCTGACCACGAGGGTCTGTTTCCTGCGAGCAAACGAAGAACAAGCAAGAAACTAAGATTGCAATCTGGATATTGCGAATATAAGATGAAAGCTTTATTGATCAAGGTGGGGTTCTGTGACGCCTTTGTCTGGTCGTTGAACACAAACGAAGTACGCGAAGTTGCAGCTATGGCGAACTTTTAATCTAAACAAAACCCAAAGTCTAAACGATGCCCTAAGGGCTGTATATATGGAGGAAGAGGGGGGAATTTCGTGGCCCTTGGTGGAGGGGTCCGAAATCAACCCTATCTCTTGTTTC
>NW_021284935.1:0-1048 GCF_002162155.2 Triticum dicoccoides
AATATAATTGTCGCTTGGCTATTCGGGTCAAGACATTGACTATCTTGCCCGAAGGGTGAGTGAGTTGAACAGTCCTAGAGAAGCAATCAATTTTGGCTTGATGAGCTGACATCCAGTCCATACCCAAAATGATATTAATATCTGAAGATTTAAGGGCTATCAAAGACGCGAGGAAAACAAGTCTGTCGACTTGGATTTCATTTCCATGGCTTACTCTAGAAGTTTGCCATTTGGATCCCGGAGTTTGAATTACCATAGAGGTTGGCATATCACCGAATGCGACGTTATGCAAGCGAGCATAGTTTTCAGATATAAAAGAATGAGAGGCTCCTGTATCGAAAAGAACAGATGCCGGGTGGCAATTAACAAGAAGCGTACCAAGAACGACGTTGGGATCCTCTTGAGCTTCTTCGGCAGAGATACAGTTGACATGGCCACGTGAAGCGGTGACCGGCTTGGCGTGGAATATTTTTCCTGTCGGCTTGCCACGGCCAACAGCTTTAGCAGAATGATTGGGGTTGGTCTGGGGACACTCACGCATATAGTGGCCAGATTCCCCACACTTGAAACAAGTCATGGAACTGGTACGTGGAGGAGCATTGTTAGATGGACCCCCATAGGGCTTGGCCGGTGCAGACTGTTGAACAGGGCGAGGCGCCTGGAAAGATGGCCTCGGTGTGAACCTGGGTGGCAGGGCGGTGTTGGGTACCCACACGCGGCGCTTCTGAGGACCAGCACCGGATGAGGAACCCATGTCACGGCCATGCTTGCGTGTTGCGTCATAGTCAGTCTGACCAGTTTCAGCACTGATGGCTTTGTTGACAAGTTTCTGGAAGGATGTGCACTCATGCAGACGGAGGTCGCGGCGAAGCTCAGGACTAAGGCCCTTACGGAACCTTGCTTGCTTCTTGGCATCAGTAGACACTTCCTCAGTTGCATATCGTGCGAGATTACCAAACTCCCTGCTGTAAGCGTCCACAGAAAGTCGGCCTTGGGTGAAACTGCAAAATTCTTCACGTTTACGGTCCATGAGACCCTCCGGAATGTG
>NW_021284936.1:0-2035 GCF_002162155.2 Triticum dicoccoides
GGGGGATAGCTAGTCCTATCGAAGACTACGCTTCTGGCAGCCTCCGTCTCGCAGCACGTAGAAGAGAGTAGATTGAAGTCCTCCAAGTAGCATCTCCAAGTAGCATCTCATAGCATAATCCTACCCGACGATCCCCTCCTCGTATCCCTGAGAGAGAGCGACCACCGGTTGTATCTGGCACTTGGAAGGGTGTGTTTTATTAAGTATCCGGTTCTAGTTGTCATAAGGTCAAGGTACAACTCCAAGTCGTCCTGTTACCGAAGATCACGGCTATTCGAATAGATTAACTTCCCTGCAGGGGTGCACCACATAACCCAACACGCTCGATCCCATTTGGCCGGACACACTTTCCTGGGTCATGCCCGGCCTCGGAAGATCAACACGTCGCAGCCCCACCTAGGCTCAACAGAGAGGCCAACACGCCGGTCTAAACCTAAGCGCGCAGGGGTCTGGGCCCATCGCCCTGAGCACACCTGCATGTTGCGTACGCGGCCGAAAGCAGACCTAGCCTAGTGGCGTTCCAGTCCAATTCGGCGCGCGCCGCTCCGTCGCTGACGTCTGAAGTGCTTCGGCTGATACCACGACGTCGGGATACCCATAACTACTCCCACATAGATGGTTAGTGCGTATAGGCTCGTAGCCAGACTCAGATCAAATACCAAGATCTCGTTAAGCGTGTTAAGTATCCGCGAACGCCGAACAGGGCCAGGCCCACCTGTCTTCTAGGTGGTCTCAACCTGCCCTGTCGCTCCGCCACAAAGTAACAGTCGGGGGCCGTCAGGAACTCAGGCCCACCTCTACCGGGGTGGAGCCACCTGTCCTTTCAACCCCCAACTCCGAACAGTATCACAGGTAATGTAACAGTGTAAAGTATATAGTATATGCCCGTGATCACCTCCCGAGTGATCACGGCCCAATAGTATAGCAAGGCAGACTGACAAGAATGTAGGGCCACTGATGGAACACTAGCATCCTATACTAAGCATTTAGGATTGCGGGTAAGGTATCAATGACTGTAGCAGCAATGACAGGCTATGCATCAGAATAGGATTAACGGAAAGCAGTAACATGCTACACTACTCTAATGCAAGCAGTATAGAGAAGAGTAGGCGATATCTGGTGATCAAAGGGGGGGCTTGCCTGGTTGCTCTGGCAAGAGAGAGGGGTCGTCAACTCCGTAGTCGAACTGGTCAGCAGCAGCGTCGGTCTCGTAGTCTACCAGAGAGAAGAGGGGGAAGACATAATGAATACAGAGCAAACAAAGCATCACAAAATATAACAAGGCAATACGCGGTGTTCGGTGAGCCCTAACGCGGTAGTAGGTGATACCGATGAAGGGGGGAAAACATCCGGGAAAGTATTCCCGGAGTTTCGTGTTTTCGGGCAGAGGAGCCGGAGGGGGAAAGTTGCGAGTTCGATAGGTTAGGGGTGTGTGGCGGACGAACGGACTGCGTATCCGGATTTGTCTCGTTGTTCCGAGCAACTTTCATGTAGAAAGTATTTTCATCCGAGCTACGGATTATTTTATATTAATTTTTAAAGATTTTAAATCATTTTCTAGAAATTAGCATAATTAAATTAATTTAGAAATTGCAATTATGATGTCAGCGTGACATCAGCATGATGTCAGCAGGACCAAAGGTTGACTGGGTCAAACTTGGCAGGTGGGACCCGTTCGTCATTGACTGCCTATCTAACTAACAGATTAGTTAGATTAGCTAGCTAATTAGATTATTCTAACATTTCTTAATTAAGTTAAATTAATTAGGTTAATTTAATTAATTCGTTAATTATTTAATTAATCTTCTTAATCCTTCAAAAAAAATCATTTTGGGGCTGGGCCCATTCGTCAGTGGCCCAGGGCCATTGCGGGTGTGCGGGCGCCAGTGGTGCGGTTACGGGCGCACCCATGCGGGGCCGAACCCGACCGGGGAGGCGAGGCGAGGCGAGGCCACCAAGGCGCGGTGGGCGCGGCGCGACAGCGCCAGCGGTGAGCGGGAAGGGGAGAGCCCGGGGTGGGCGCCGGAGTTGGCCG
>NW_021284937.1:0-983 GCF_002162155.2 Triticum dicoccoides
CCGCGTTAAACTCGTCTCCGTAGTTGAGAGGGAGCGGCCAAAGCAATGTACAATCGTCTTTGTAGTGGAGCTGGGAGGGGCAAGGATAAGGGACGAAGACCGGGGTAACATGTCGGATGCGATCATACCAGCACTAAAGCACCGGATCCCATCAGAACTCTGAAGTTAAGCGTGCTTGGGCGAGAGTAGTACTAGGATGGGTGACCTCCTGGGAAGTCCTCGTGTTGCATTCCCTTTTTAATTTTTTTCGCGCCGCTTGCAAAACAAAACGCACGTGTAAGTAATATATTTACCGTGTTTTATTATTTTGCACGAGTGCGGTAAGTCATAGCTGGGTGCTCACGATTCACGGGTCCAGCGTCGGCGTTGTGGCGCGGCAAGCGTGCACTGGTGCGGTTGAGAGGGAGGGGTGGAAACCGCGTTAAACTCGTCTCCGTACTTGAGAGGGAGCGGCCAAAGCAATGTACAGTCGTCTTTGTAGTGGAGCTGGGAGGGGCAAGGATAAGGGACGAAGACCGGGGTAACATGTCGGATGCGATCATACCAGCAATAAAGCACCGGATCCCATCAGAACTCCGAAGTTAAGCGTGCTTGGGCGAGAGTAGTACTAGGATGGGTGACCTCCTGGGAAGTCCTCGTGTTGCATTCCCTTTTTAATTTTTTTCGCGCCGCTTGCAAAACAAAACGCACGTGTAAGTAATATATTTACCGTGTTTTATTATTTTGCACGAGTGCGGTAAGTCATAGCTGGGTGCTCACGATTCACGGGTCCAGCGTCCGCGTTGTGGCGCGGCAAGCGTGCACTGGTGCGGTTGAGAGGGAGGGGTGGAAACCGCGTTAAACTCGTCTCCGTAGTTGAGAGGGAGCGGCCAAAGCAATGTACAATCGTCTTTGTAGTGGAGCTGGGAGGGGCAAGGATAAGGGACGAAGACCGGGGTAACATGTCGGATGCGATCATACCAGCACTAAAGCACCGGATCCCA
>NW_021284938.1:0-2070 GCF_002162155.2 Triticum dicoccoides
ACCTCTAGTTTCATGGGTTGGGAGGCCGACCCGAGCTCAGCCCCTATCCGCAGCGAGATTTGGCGGGAGGGACATTTTCGCGCGCCTTTTCCCGCTCCCCCCACCCTCCGCCACCATTACCCCGCCTCCCCACGCTCCGGTGCTTTCTCCCCGACCGTCCCTCTGTTGGGGAACGCAGCAGAAATTCAAAATTTTCCTACGTGTCACCAAGATCTACCTATGGAGAAACCAGCAACGAGGGGAAGGAGAGTGCATCTACATACCCTTGTAGATCGCTAAGCGGAAGCGTTCAAGAGAACGGGGTTGAAGGAGTCGTACTTGTCGTGATCCAAATCACCGGAGATCCTAGTGCCGAACGGACGACACCTCCGCGTTTAACACACGTACAACCCGGTGACGTCTCCCATGCCTTGATCCAGCAAGGAGAGAGGAAGAGGTTGAGGAAGACTCCATCCAGCAGCAGCACAACGGCGTGGTGGTGGTGGAGGAGCGTGGTACTCCAGCAGGGCTTCGCCAAGCACCGCAAGAGACGAGGAGGGAGAGGGGTAGGGCTGCCCCAAGAAGGAGAGGAACTCGTGTGTCTTGGGCAGCCCAAACCTCAAGTATATATAGGGGGAGGGGAGGGGCTGCGCCCCCTCCTAGGGTTCCCTCCCTAGGGGTGGCGACAGCCCCCACATCCCATCTGGGTGGCGGCCAGGTGGAGGGGGAGAGGGAGGCGCACTAGGCATGGGCCCTAAGGCCCATTTGCCCTTAGGGTTTGCCCCCCTCCTCCCCTTAGGCGCCTTGGGCCCTTGTGTGTGTGTGGGGGGGGGGTGCACCAGCCCACCTGGGGCTGGTACCCTCCCACACTTGGCCCATGCAACCCTCCGGGGCTTGTGGCCCCACTTGGTGGACCCCCGGGACCCTCCCGGTGGTCCCGGTACGTTACCGATAAACCCCAAAACCTTTCCGGCGACCAAAACAGGACTTCCCATATATAAATCTTTACCTCCGGACCATTTCGGAACTCCTCGTGACATCCAGGATCTCATCCGGGACTCCGAACAACATTCGGTAACCACGTATATCTATTCCCTATAACCCTAGCGTCATCTAACCTTAAGTGTGTAGACCCTACGGGTTCGGGAAACATGCAGACATGACCGAGACACCTCTCCGGTCAATAACCAACAGCGGGATCTGGATACCCATGTTGGCTCCCACATGTTCCACAATGATCTCATTGGATGAACCATGATGTCAAGGACTTAATCAATCCCGTATACAATTCCCTTTGTCTAGCGGTACGATACTTGCCCGAGATTCGATCGTCGGTATCCCGATACCTTGTTCAGTCTCGTTACCGGCAAGTCTCTTTACTCGTTCCATAACACATCATCTCATGATCAACTCCTTGATCACATTGTGCACATTATGATGATGTCCTACCGAGTGGGCCCAGAGATACCTCTCCATCACACGGAGTGACAAATCCCAGTCTCGATTCGTGCCAACCCAACAGACACTTTCGGAGATACCCGTAGTGCACCTTTATAGCCACCCAGTTACGTTGTGACGTTTGGCACACCCAAAGTATTCCTACGGTATCCGGGAGTTGCACAATCTCATGGTCTAAGGAAATGATACTTGACATTAGAAAAGCTTTAGCATGCGAACTACACGATCTTGTGCTATGCTTAGGATTGGGTCTTGTCCATCACATCATTCTTCTAATGATGTGATCCCGTTATCAATGACATCCAATGTCCATGGTCAGGAAACCGTAACCATCTATCGATCAACGAGCTAGTCAACTAGAGGCTTACTAGGGACATGGTGTTGTCTATGTATCCACACATGTATCTGAGTTTCCTATCAATACAATTCTAGCATGGATAATAAACGATTATCATGAACAAGGAAATATAATAATAACCAATTTATTATTGCCTCTAGGGCATATTTCCAACAGTCTTCCACTTGCACTAGAGTCAATAATGCAATTCACATCGATATGTGATTAACACTCAAGGTCACATCCCCATGTGACCAACACCCAAAGAGTTCTGGGTTTGATCATGTTATGCTTGT
>NW_021284939.1:0-1129 GCF_002162155.2 Triticum dicoccoides
CCAAGTAGTTGGAATAGGATATAATCTACAATGTTCAGACCACCATACACATGCAAAACTAGTGAAAGCACAAACGGCAGCAGCAACTCGTCTCTCCTCAGGATATTGTAAACATGTAAATCGTTGTTCAGTTTCTAACTCCCAAGTAAGATATATATCAGGAACATATCTACCCTCAAATGGTGGAATATTCAATTTCAGTTTAGGAATATGGACATCATCTCGTACCTGAGGTGGTGGTGCAGGCCTACCATTACGAATATATACCTGAGGTCGACCTGCTGGTGGTGGTACAGGTGGCTGCACGTAGTGTTGATTTTGATCAACCTCATCCTCATAATCTCCCACATAATCATCCTCCTCCGCATCAGCAGCAGGAGCCACAGAAGTATCAACAGCAGCACCAACAGTTTGGCCAAACGCAAGAGGAACACGGCTTGCTCGGCGGAGGTCTGCTTCGCGACGTGGAGGTAGTCGTTGTTGTTGTTTGTTGGAGAGGTGCGTTAGGTGCAGCGGGTGGTGGTGGTGGAAGACGCGCGAGAAATTCATTAAACTTGTTATCGAGCTTTGTTTCGAACGTCTTCTCAAAGCCAGTGATCTTCTCCATGGCCTCTTCAAAATTGTTCAGCACATCTTGCACCTGTTCAGTCATCATTTGCTCAAACTTATCATGAAGCTCCTTGTTCGATAAATTCTCCCAGTCAATCTCGTCGGCTTGTGATCCTGGCATGGTTAGCAGCAATAGAAACACACAAGAATATGATCCTACAGACTACGAACAAGTGGTGGTGGTGGGTGTCACAAATCCGTCAAGCAAATCTCAAATTCTTACCAGTTCTTACCCAGCAGCAGGCGGTGATCGGCAACCGTTGTAGTCAAAAACTCTCAAAGCTTGGATAGAGCGATTACCAGGGAGAGTCAAACGCACGACGTAGATGTATGTGGAGCTGGGAAGGCTTATAATATGGTAGCAAAAAGGGTCAGCAATAATCAATTCAGAGATGCAAAGTTGAATAAACGCTCAACGACGGTACTGTGCTGGTCGTAGGCTAGACTGTGCTAGAGACGCGAGCCTAGAACACTAACAAAATCACGGCGCGGCACGTAAACAAGGGAAAAGCACACTCTG
>NW_021284940.1:0-1166 GCF_002162155.2 Triticum dicoccoides
AAAGTAGCTGTTGGGTTGACACGGATCGAGACTGGGATTTGTCACTCCGTATGACGGAGAGGTATCTCTGGGCCCACTCGGTAATGCATCATCATATTGAGCTCAATGTGACCAAGGTGTTGGACACGGGATCATGCATTACGGTACGAGTAAAGTGACTTGCCGGTAACGAGGCTGAACAAGGTATTGGGATACCGACGATCGAGTCTCGGGCAAGTAACGTACCGATTGACAAAGGGAATTGCATACAGGGTTTGATCGAATCCTCGACATAGTGGTTCATCCGATGACAACATCGAGGAGCATGTGGGAGCCATCATGGGTATCCAGATCCCGCTGATGGTTATTGACTGAGAGAGTCTCGGTCATGTCTGCATGTCTCCCGAACCCGTAGGGTCTACACACTTAAGGTTCAGTTATGCTAGGGTTATAGGGATATGTATATGCAGTAACCCGAATGTTGTTCGGAGTCCCGGATGAGATCCCGGATGTCACGAGGAGTTCCGGAATGGTCCGGAGGTAAAGATTTATATATGGGAAGTCCTGTTTCGGGCATCGGGACAAGTTTCGGGGTTATCGGTATTGTACCGGGACCACCGGAAGGGTCCCGGGGGTCCACCGGGTGGGTCCACCTGTCCCGGGGGGCCACATGGGCTGTAAGGGGGTGCGCCTTGGCCTAATGGGCCAAGGGCACCAGCCCCACATAGGCCCATGCGCCTAGGGTTTAAGGGGGCAAGAGTCCTAGGAGGGTAAGGCACCTCCTAGGTGCGTTGGGGGGAGGGAAAACCCCCCTTGGCCGCCGCACCCCCTAGGAGATTGGATCTCCTAGGGCCGGCCACCCCCCCTTGGCACCCCTATATATAGTGGGGGAGAGGAGGGACTTCATACCTGAACGCCCTGGCCTTTGGTTGCCTCCTTTTCCCTCCCCAACACCTCCTCCACCTCCATAGTGCTTAGCGAAGCTCTGCCGGAGTACTGCAGCTCCATCAACACCACGCCGTCGTGCTGCTGCTGGTGCCATCTCCCTCAACCTCTCCTCCCTTCCTTGCTGGATCAAGAAGGAGGAGACGTGGCTGTTCCGTACGTGTGTTGAACGCGGAGGTGCCGTCCGTTTGGCGCTGGTCATCGGTGATTTGGATCACGTCGAGTACGACTACATCATCACC
>NW_021284941.1:0-1347 GCF_002162155.2 Triticum dicoccoides
CTGAGCTAGTCGGGGGAGCGAGGGGTGGCCGGAGACGGCTGCTATGGCGAACGTCGGCGACGGTGGGGTTCGGCTGTGTGAGAGAGAGAGCGAGGGAGAGGAGGGAAGAGCCGAGGGCGAGTGAGAGAGAGCAGGGGGGAGGCGTGGCGTCGTCCAGGGGCATCGAGGCGAGGAGGGGAGGGCAGGCAGGCAGGGAGAGAGGTGGCGTGGCGCGGTGGCGCGCGCGCGCGCCGGCCACACTCCCCTCCCTCTGTCGGGACGAAGACGACAGAGGAGGGAGACGGGCTGGGCCGCCTGCTGGCTGGGCCGGCCAGCTGGATGGGCTGCACAGGGAGGAGCCCAGGTAAGCTTCTCCCTTTTATTTTTTTCTGTTTTCTAATTTCTGACATTTGTTTTGATTTAAATAATATATTAAATCATTTATTTAACTTATGCCAATTTTTGCAGGGGCTAGATATATTATTCCAGAGCTCCTTTATAATTGGCATAATATTTGGACATATATTAAAATATATAGAAATATATTTCCAATGCAAATATTTATGCATTAATTCCAAATGCCCAAAATAAATGTCCATGAGCCACTAAAAATATTGGTTTGATTTTTATCTCTGTCCAATATTTTCAGAGAGCAACATGAGCATTTTCTTGGACCCTTTTGGAGAAATTTTTATTTGGGTCATTTTCAAAATGATTCTGAGGGTTTCACAGATCCCCATTTCAAGTTTCTGATGAAAGAGTAAACATGATGCAACACTCTAATGCATGACTAGCTAGGGTGTGACAACTCACCCCCACTCAAAAGAATCTCGCCCCGAGATTTGGGTTCCTCCGGGAAGAAGGCGGGGTACTCAAGTCGAAGACGATCCTCCCTTTCCCAAGTTGCTTCATCCTCAGAATGGTGCGACCATTGTACTTTGAGAAACCTGATGTTATGACGTCGAGTGGTACGCTCGGCCTGATCGAGGATACGAATGGGGTACTCTCGATATGTAAGATTATCTTGGAGATCAAGCGTTTCGTGGTCCACTTCACGGATAGGATCCGAGAAGCAACGCCTGAGTTGAGAAACGTGGAAGACATCGTGGACTCTGGAGAGATGCGGAGGTAGTTCCAACTGGTAGGCAACTTCTCCTCGTTTGGCGAGAATGCGAAAAGGTCCAATGTAACGAGGAGCCAATTTGCCTTTGATACCGAAACGATGGGTTCCCTTCAGAGGGGTGACCCGAAGATAAGCCTTCTCGTCAACCTCGAAAGTCATAGCCTTATGTTTTCGGTCATATTGACTCTTTTGACGAGATTGGGCTGTTTTCAACTTTTCACGAACGATGCGAACTTGTTCTTCTG
>NW_021284942.1:0-1569 GCF_002162155.2 Triticum dicoccoides
CCCGTCTCGAGGACTTGCGGCAAGGGCTAAGAATGCCCGGCCACGCCTCGTAATTATCTCACGGGCACCTTCCAGGTCAACCCGTCTCCACATCTCTTTCCAAGTAACAGTTGTAAAGTCCAAGTATCCGTGTGTCCAAACATCAAGAGGAAAACCCAAGGAATCACCCCCGGTGGGTTCCACTCAATGTAATCATCAAGGTGAACGTAGAGGAATCACCCTCGAGGTTCACACTTGAGGGGTTGCACGACAGAGCCGTATCGGAAGTGGTTAAGGAGGAAATCACCCTCGATGACCACGACCGAATAGCTACACTACAGGTTAACATCAGAAGTGTTGTAGAGGTCTCACCCTCGGCACTCGATAGTAACCCAGCAGTGTCGAGCAACTAAGGGGAAAGTGATGTGCGGTGCCGGGGCCTGGTCTTCAATCCCGTTGAACAGGTCTTCAATGATGAAGCAGGGGCAACAAGGACAAGGTGGGGGTCACTGATGGATCACTAACCAACCTATACTAAGCAGATTAGGATAAGCAGGTAAGGTACAATAACAGGTACAAAAGCAGGCTATGCATCAGAATAGGAGCATACAATAACAGTAGCAAAATCTAATGCAAGCATGAGAGAATGGAATGGGCGATATCGGGATGATCAAAGGGGGGGCTTGCCTGGTTGCTCTGGCAAGGAGGGGGTCGTTGTCGACGACGTAGTCGATCACCGGGGCATCAGCGGCCTCGGGGTCTACCGGAGAGAAGAGGGGGAAGAAACAGTAAATATAAAGCAAACATAGCATCACAAAGCATAACGTGGCAATATGTTGTGCCGGGAGTGACCTAACGTATGGCTACACGATATAGGTGAAGGGAGAATTCAACCGGGAATGTATTCCCGGTTCCGGACCTGTGTCAGACAGATGACCGGAGGGGGAAAGTTCCATGTTCAGCATGCTAGGGGCATGTGACAGATGAACGGACCGCATATTCGGATTCGTTGGATTTTTCTGAGCAACTTTCATATAGAAAACATTTTCATCCGAGATACGGTTTATTTTCTATGAATTTTTAAAGATTAAACCATTTTCTGGAATTACTTTTAATTCAAAAAAACAGGTTAAAAGCTAGGTGCACCCAGATCTGTGCACACAAAAGTATACCAGAGGATGACTTGTGGGTCCAGGGGGTCCCAGTTGACTAGTCAATGCTTGACTAGTCAACAGGGGGGTGGGGCCCCCTGTCATTGTCTGCGTATTGGACTAACATGATTAGTTTATACTAATTAAGTAGTTAATAGGTTAATTAACATGAATAATTAGGTTAATCGATTAATTAATTTAATATTATTACTTATTTATTTTTACAAATACATTTTTCGGTTCGTTTAACTTTCTCAAAGTTTTGGGGGCAGGCCCCACGTCCAGTAGCACGACGAGGGCGCTGGATCAGGGCGTAGCCAGCAGGCGGGGCCGCGGCGAGGCCGGCCGGCCGGAGCTGTGCCCGTCAACGGCAGTGGGTGGCGCGTGCGAGGTGAGGGACGGCCGGAGCCGCAAACGCGCGTGGGCAGAGAAGGGCGCG
>NW_021284943.1:0-3534 GCF_002162155.2 Triticum dicoccoides
ACTGGAGCAAACCCGAGGGGACGGAGGATGCAGCACCAGCTCAGTGTTCGTTCATCATCGAGGAAGCGTACTGGCCTGCGGTTACCACGGACACGTTCGACGCGGTGCCCACGACACCGATGCCGCCTGCGACACCCTGCACGGCTGCTGTAACGCCCACGCCCTCGAGCACGCAGCCTCCAACGACACCCGAGTCCACTGAGCAGGACTGGGAGACGAGTGCTGGACAAGCGGCACCAATCAACGTGCATCCTATGCGCACTCGTGCCAAGGAGGGCATTGTGCAGCCAAACACGCAGCTGGCTGACTATGTCCTGCTCACCGTGGAAGAGGAGCAGCCCTTGTGTCTGCTGGTTGCAGAAGAACCAGCGTCGTACAACGAGGCGAAGGCTGTGAAGGGCTGGTGCGACGCCATGGAAGAGGAGATGCGGAGCATCGTCGACAACCAAACCTGGGAGTTGTGCCAGCTCCCGCCTGGGCACCGTGCCATTGGTCTCAAGTGGGTGTATAAACTGAAGAAGCATGCCCAGGGAGCCGTGGTCAAGCACAAGGCGAGGTTGGTTGCAAAGGGTTATGTGCAGTGGCAAGGGATCGACTACGAAGAAGTGTTCGCGCCGGTCGCACGGATGGACTCGGTGCGCTTGCTGATCGCCCTCTCCGCACACCATGACTGGCAAGTGCACCACATGGACGTGAAGTCAGCATTCCTGAACGGTGACCTGCTCGAGGAGGTATATGTGCAGCAACCGCCGGGATACGTGCAGGCCGGAGAAGAAGGCAAGGTGCCGCGCCTCCGCAAGGCTCTGTCTGGCCTGCGCCAAGCCCCAAGGGCGTGGAACGTGAAGCTGGATGACAGCCTGATCACACTCGGCTTTGAGCGCTGTCCGTCAGAGCAGAGCATGCCGTGTACAGGAGGGGCACGGGAAGCTCACTGCTGCTCGTCGGGGTGTATGTGGATGATCTCATCATCACCGGCGTGAGCATGGAGGAGATCACGACTTTCAAGCTGCAGATGACCAAACTATTCCGCATGAGTGATTTGGGGAAGCTCAGTTTCTACCTTGGCATTGAAATACATCAGCAGCCCGACCGGATCACGCTCTGTCAAACAGCATACGCCAAGCGTCTGTTGGAGCAGGCTGGGCTGTCAGACTGCAACTCTCTCGGCACGCCGATTCAACAAAGATTGAAGCTGAGCAAAGACGGCGTCGGGGACGAAGTCGACGTAACATACTACCGGAGCATCGTCGGAGGTTTGCGGTACCTAACGCATACACGGCTAGACATAAGCTTTGCAGTGGGATATCTGAGCAGGTTCATGGAGGCCCCTGCTGCAGATCATTACGCCGCGGTGAAGAACCTGCTGCGCTATGCAAGCGCGGGAGCGGTGAGCCGAAGCTGGGACGCTGGAGTATGGATGCGTATGCAAGCGCGGGAGCGGTGAGCTGAAGTTGACAGGGTTCAGTGACACCGATCGTGCCGGGGACATTGTTTATCGGAAAAGCACAACTGGCACTTTCTTCTTCCTCGGTGAAAGCCCCGTCAGCTGACAGTCGCAGAAGCAATGGGTGGTGGCCATTTCCTCGTGCGAGGCTGAGTATGTTGCTGCCACTACTGCTACGTGTCAAGGGATTTGGCTGGCACGGCTCCTCGGCGAGATGCTGAACATGGAGACAGTGCCACCAAAACTGTTCATCGACAACAAATCGGCGATCTCTCTGTCGAAGAATCCCGTCTTCCACGAGAGGAGCAAGCATATCGACATTTGGTACCATTTCATTCGGGAGTGCGTGGAGGAAGGGAAGATCGACATCGACTACGTTCAAACCAATGCCCAACTTGCTGATACTCTGACGAAAGGACTTGGACGACTGGCGTTCCAGGAGATGAGGAGGAGGATCGGCATGACTGAAGTTCTTAGGAAATAAACCAGCCACGACAAGATTAGGGGGTGATTTGTTGACAACTTAATCTAGTTGTTGGTAGCAGTAGCTTAGAAGCTTTCTTTCCCTAGTTTTCAGCAAAGTTCAGTAGGAACAAGCCGTGCCTCTGCGTGCCGTGCATGTAGGGCAAAGGACCCGGTCTTGGTGGTCGTGGGATGGCGCGAGCGTGTGCCAGATCGTGGAGCCGGGGTAGGATCGCTACCGGCCACCATTTCTTTCCCTGTAACAGAATAAGTAGAGAATGAGAAAGACAGAAAAGGTCGCAATGTTTTACGCGACGCAAAACCCCTAGTGTTCATCTCTGCCGGAGTGAAATCGAGAGACTAGGGATTCCTGACAGAATTTCTTTTACCTCCCAAAATGACCTCAGGACTTGTATACTGGAGGATGGAAGCGAAGCAGTGCAACCTATATCGCTAGCGATTTTATCGCCAAATTGGAGCAGTATAGATTGGTAGCCACCATTAGATTTAACAAATGGATGGCCAATATTTATCCCCGGGTACCATAAAAGAGCTCTCGAGCCAGCAGAAGTGGACGTAGCGGTCCAGGAAGGGGGTCTCCTGGAGCCTACACTGGGCGCGCATCTTGGTATGGTAGACACAGGAGTAGATCCACTGGCACTGCCACCCCGCAGCACCCCCAACGCCACGTACAGCACCGCGCCGGCGCCGCTCGCCATGGCCATATTTTGTACTGTGGTGGTCAAGGTTTTTAGAGAGTACTTGATAGAACCAACTATCGCAGACATCGAAGGGCTCCTAGCACTATCAAAAAGCAAGAGGGTGTCCAGGTACGCTCGGATCCTTGGATTGCATGCACTGAAAATGGAAGAACTGCTCATATGCTCAAAAAAGGCAATATCAAGACCATTGTAAGAAGCCCACATCATTGTTAAAATAGTTGCATCGACCGCTGGATTTCACACTCTTTCTTTAGCTTGCCCGGGTCACATAATGACATCAACATTCTGATGTGGTCTTCATTGCTCGCTAGGTTGACTACGGGACTAGCTTCCCTGCAACTATACCAGCAATGTTCATGACTACCACATGAGCTACTATCTTTGTGATGATACCTATCCTTCGTGGGCGACCTTCGTGAACACCATCTTTGAGCCAAAGGGTAGAAAGAATCTCACTTTGCCCAAAGACAAGAAGAAGCTAGAAAATATGTGGAGAGGCATTTGTAGTGCTCCAAGCCTGTTTTGCAGTTGTTGGAGTACCTACAAAAATATGAGATACAGAGCCGTTGTGGATGGCGATGACAGCTTGTGGTCATGCACAACATGATTGTGGAGGATGAGGGTATGGCATTTTGCATTGGTCTAGATTTTGAGCGGATGGGTGATCCTGTCAAACCTCCACCACCGGATCCACTGACGTTTTAGGATTTCAATCAAATGCATCAACATATTCGGCATCAAGGAATTCATGAGTAGCTTCGGAATGATTTGAGTGAGCATATGTAGACGCTTCAAGGGACAACTAGAACATATGTCGGACAAAGTTGAATTTAAATTGGAACAATTTTATTTAAAAACTTTCACTAGTAGAAAAAGGGGCAATGGTCCAGGACGGGTCAGCCCATT
>NW_021284943.1:3752-5101 GCF_002162155.2 Triticum dicoccoides
CGGGACCAATGGGCCTCGCTCCTGGCCCACCACCATTGGCCCTGGTTGGTGGGACGAACCGGGACCAAAGGCAGCCCATTAGTCCCGGTTGGTGGCACGAACCGGGACTAAAGGGTTGGTCCTTGTTGCGGTCAGAGTTTAGTCCCACCTCGCCAACCGAAGGGCGCTCACACCCGTTTATAAGCCCCTCCCTCTCTGCCTTGTTGAGCTCCTCTCAAAGTGAAAATAGATGCCCTTATACAGGGAATTTGACCTAAATTCATATTGAATTTCTCTGAAGTTAGTAGAAATTTATTATGAATTTAGGTCTAATTTTCTCCATAAGCGCATCTATGCTCATTTTGTTAGTAAAGTTAATCACAACTTTTTTTTCTTCTATTTATTTCTAAGTAGTTTTTTATATAGTTTTTTTCTTTTTCTGCTATATTTATTTTATTTATTTATTTCTGAGTTGTAATAGGTCTTTAAAAATAAAAAAGAGGCGCGATGCTCGTTAATTAGCTTCAAGCCTTTTGTAATAGTGTAAACTGCACTGCACATAGCTCCGTGCAGTCTACCCTATTCCTCAAGACTTAAATCTAAGCAACGTGCAGGTTAGCATTGAGCCTCTTCTGCATCGTCTCTGCACTCGGGGCTTATAAACCGCTGTGAGTGCCTCTCGCTTGGCGAGGTGGGACTAAAAAATAGCTGCAGAAAGAATCAACTAAAAAACTCTTTTACCGGTTCATGACACGAACCGGTACTAAAAGGTGCTCGTGGGGCACCAGCCTTAAAACCTGTGCCAAATAAAATACCTTTGTAACAGCCTTAGAACTGGTACCGAAGGAATCAACTAAAAAGCTTTTATAAACCTCTAGTATTATTGAAACTAAAATTATATAGAATTTTGTTACAAACTTTAATAGCAAAAAGGATTATCATAAAAGAAAATAAATAAGTAATTAGAATTCTGTTCAAAACATTAAAAGCAAAAAGAATTATCATAAAAGAAAATAAATAAGTAATTAAAATTCTGTTCAAAACATTAAAAACAAAAAGAATTATCATAAAAGAACATAAGTAAGTAATTAGAATTTTGTTACAAACTTTAATAGCAAAAACAAATATCATAAAAGAAAATAAATAAGTAATTAGAAAGATTATAATTATCTGAGCTAAAAGAAAAAATAAAAAAAATCAAAAATCAAAAGAAAATAAATAATTCAAAGCAAAAAATAAAATAAATAAAATAAAAAAGTGCCACCTAAAGGGCTACCACGGCCTGAATACGACTAGAAACCCCACAATGGGCCAGGATTCAGGCCCACAACAGGCCCAATAGGCCCACAGGCACATATAGTGAGTTTAGG
>NW_021284943.1:6468-19262 GCF_002162155.2 Triticum dicoccoides
ATTTTAATGATTTTTTTGTAGTTCATTGATTTTTTTATTAGATGTGTAGTTCATAGATTTTTTTCATATTGTCTAATTAATTTGTTCATATTGTGTTAGATTTTTTAAGATTTTTTTCTTTTCATAGAATTTTTATGATTTTTTTCTGTTCTAATTTTGTTCATAGAATTTTAATGATTTTTTTGTTCATAGTATTTTTTTATCAGTTTATAGTAAGTGCTTAGTAGTTGAACTAGTTGATTTAATTAATAAAACTACTTTATTTAACTATATATAGTAGTTCCTGCATCAACGCCGACGATGCCTATCCCGCATCCTCGTTGTCGTCGACTCGGTGGTGGTGGAGGCTTGCTCGATCAGGTTCATGTTCGGGACTGGGCTCAGCCGGGCTGGTATTGGGAGGTGCTACCTTATGGGGGACGTAGGTTGGTGAGGAGGCAGCCCGTTATTGACCCGATCCTTGTTTGGTGGCGGTCGCGTGGGCCAGTGACGGTGCCGAGACTTCCGGACACCGCAGAGGTGGTACGTCACCGTGTCAGTGAGAAGGACGAGCACGCCCGTCGCTACATGGTTGCGTTGGAGGGTAGGTTCGACAATACCTGGCAGGTTCTTCAGGGATCTCACTGGAGCTATGATCCTGTGATCGTTCCTTATCTTTAGGTGTCCACCGCCCGCGACGATACCCGTCGGGCGGTACGGTTCTAGATATATTTTAATTAGCGATGCTATATGTATGATAGTATTCGAGGAGTATTCGATGATGTACGGACACAAGAGATGATGTACTTTTGGTTATAATTGAATGCATGCTAATTTGAATACCACTTTATTTTACGATTTGGTTTTGCTTATTGAATGCTCATATTGGAAAAGTACTCCTACTTTGAATGCTAAAATTGAGGAGTACTCTATGCAGAAATCTAGGAGCCCCCTCCATCATCCACACCATCGTGGGGGTAGCTTCTCCTTCATTCCTGTGTGCTAGACAATTTGTTGTAATAATCCACTCGAGAATGAAAGGAGAAGCTACGTACCATCATCGATAGTCAACCCGTGATTAATAATAATGATCTAATTTAGGTTTTTTAGTACATATATTTAATATTTGAATTATGAACTTAGGCCGGAAATTTCGTACTCGGACGATGAAAACCGCCCGGGGAAGTGCGACTGGTGCCACGACGACTGAGGTATGTGCGACAGGTTCATTGAGCTGGACGAAGATCGGTGCTTCAGCATTAAGCTCGAGGAGACCTTCGATGTTCATACGGTACACAACGACGACAATAGTTTTTTTCGTAATTAAGCACGACTTCAACTATTTTAATGTGTATTTTTCATCTTTTCCAATTCGACTAGCTTATCC
This sequence comes from Triticum dicoccoides, assembly GCF_002162155.2. NCBI lineage: Eukaryota > Viridiplantae > Streptophyta > Magnoliopsida > Poales > Poaceae > Triticum > Triticum dicoccoides. Next base: position 7,835 of record NW_021284943.1, read on the forward strand.
CATGTTATGCAAGGCGCTATGTCTTGTAGAGGATGGGTTTTGAAGACCATGAAAGTATGGAAAGCAAAAAAATTCTCCTAAGGACCGATCATGGTGTGGATTTTCAAGTAAAGTTGTACAATGCTGAGAGTGTAACCCATTTTGGTTGCAAAAATTGGGAAGCACTTTGTAAGATGTATGGTTTTGATAAGGGTATGCTTGTCACCATGGATCTTGGTGATCCTACAATCCAACAAGACAATATGGGCATTTGGGTCCTTGTGGATACACCTCCAATTCTTCCCCAATGTGAGCTTAACATAGTTATTAAGTAATTTATATTGTTTATTTCAAAATAGTTGACAACTTGTTTCCATTGACAACTTATTTTCATTCTTGAAAGAATGTGCGGAAAAAGGTAGACAAAACCCACTACACTGATGGCTCTGAATTAACTTATAAGGAGAAAAATCATTTGATCGCATTTTGTACTGATCTTGAGAATTACAATGTCTACAATCGAACTCCTCAACATTATGGTCAATACGTGCCACTAGTGCACGTGTTGAACTACGGTAACTACCATGGAGATTCCCTGATAAGATTTTTTACTATTACGACATCCCTGCATCTTTTTTTAAATACTTCTAAAACTAGTACATCATTTCTAACTACGAAGTTATTACTATGTTTTTCAACAGATAATCCCGAATGATTGTGTGCCTATCTGATGTATACGCACGGTCACCTTGATGTTTTGAACATACAACCAGGTTGTCCTACGAATCTCAATTGTCCATACCGGATTTCTAAAAGAAGTGGAGACATGACAATCAAAGAATGGAAAAATGTATGGACAGTCGTAATGAGCTTCTTGCAAGCAAAAGGAGGCGAAGCGCAAGAATTGGAGACAAGATGATCTCCATTCTTCATAATGGAGAGTCAGGTTCTATATTGTTTTATGCTATTTTACCTTAAGGATGTTTAGGTCCTACCTGATACTGATGACCATGTGCTAAGAACAATTATGTAGGGTTCGGTTCGATGACTATGAGGAGGATGATCGTATGACTTGTTATTAATAACGAGTAGAAGTTGTATGATGATGCATGATTAGTAGGACTTGTTATTATATATGATGATGTATGATACAAGCATGCATGAGTTATTATATATCAGTGGGTGAAATGAACATAGTAGTATAATAGTGTACACTTCTCTCTATTAGGTAGCTAATAACAACCTAAAATTAACCCCTAAAACCCCTAAACCAACAAAAAAAATTTAAAAGAAAAACCTCAAATGCTGACACGTGGAAGCCTTTTGGTCCCGGTTCATGTCACCAACCGGGACCAAAGGCCCCCTTGCCTGGGCTGCTTGCAGTGGCCACGTGGAGGCCCATCTGTTCCAGTTCGTGTTAGAACCGGGACTAAAGGGTGGAGGCATTAGTCACGACCCTTTAGTCCCGGTTCAAGAACCGGGACTAAAGGCCCTTACGAACCGGGACTGATGCCCCCTTTTCTACTAGTGTTTATATTTTGATTGTAATTTATATTTCAACTATTGTTCCACTGGAATATTTCCATGCTATTTATGGATGAGTTGTGTTACACCTATAGTTATTTGGGGTGCCTCGAAGATAGGAAAAAACCGGACCGACATTAGGTGCACTGGGTTGGAACGTTGGCTCTCCTATCGGTATCCGCGCATGTTTGCTGTGTATGTTTCCGTGTTCTGCGTTCGAGTTGCCCCTGTGATATCGATGTTTTAAAGCAAATAGATACCACTACTGCAAACGAAACAACGCTTATTTGTAATTTAGTGTGTCGAAGAGGAATATAAGATAACTAGCACAAATGCATCTAAAACTGTAACGTTATTAAATACATCAATTCAGAGGGAGCTTGCCATCACAGAGGAACTTCAAAGCATTCTCATCGTAAATTGGTCATGGTGCTCGGCAGAGAGTAGCAGAATTTGGTGTTGAAGTCCATAAAATATTTGTAATATAGTTTTGCTTCCATCCATGAGTTATGAGATACAATCAAACTGAAGCATGACTATGAATTGGAGCTAAATTTGGGGGAAGGATATTATGCGGAAATTTTGAAGCGGTAAAGACGTGATACCTTAGAGAGAGAGAGAGAGAGAGAGAGAGAGAGAGAGTTGTACATATCACATCGCAGTGGTATAGAGCTATTAGTGCATCCTAATGATGCAGAGGTCAGGGGTTATCCTCATTTAAGAAAATGTTATGAGTATAAGAATAGGGAAATAGACAATATAAATAGTACACACATGTTATCATTGTAGTGATACATCAGTACATCATACATTGTTGTTGCATAGCTAGTGGTGCAGTGATACACCATAGATGGTGCAAATTTTGTAAGTCGCAAAAACTTTTTCTTTTGACAGAAGCCCATACTGTCTCCCTTTCTAATTACTTGAAGTTCTAGCCTTGTCCTAAGTCAAACTTATTTAAGCCTGACTTTTTTTCTTTCGATAAAGGACTTTTCATTGAATAGATATATCGAGGTGATACAATCGTATTGAAAGAAAGCCCGGCCTCTACATAGCTAGATGCACACAGCCAAAAAGTCCAGAGCACCCTAAAAATAATAATTCGATACAATGCCAAGCAATAAATCTTGTCCAGCCTAAGGAGCGGTAGATCCTATCCGTAAATCACACCGCCATCCATGGGGATAGAAAACCTCCCTCAACGTACACTCCAGCCGTGTAGACGCCATCATAAAAAGGTCCCTGTCCTCCGGCTTCTGCAGGATAGACCAAGTACGGAGCCATCATGTACAAACATGAATAACCTGCATAGGAGATGAGACACATTTATTGTTAAAAATCACATCATTCCTGGTAAGCCACATTGCCCAGCATAAGGCCGCCGCTCCCACAAGAATATGTGCATAAAATTCTTTATCAATACCCCGCAACCAGTTGCCGAAAATATTCCTTGGACTACGTGGTGGGTATAAATTCGAAGCTACTTGGAACATGGCCCAAACTGCCAGAGCGAGCTTGCACTCAAAAAATAAGTGTTTGATAGACTCGTCATGTTGGCAAAAGACACATGTCTTCGAACCATGCCAGTTTCATTGTGCCGGATTATCTCTAGTTAGGATGACTGCTTTGTTTAGAAACCAGAGGAAAATCTTCACTCTTAGAGGAATTTTTAGCTTCCACAATTTCCTGTTATCTACTGGAACATCACAATGAACCATTGCATCATACATGGATTTGACCGAAAATTTGCCATTGTGATGCAAGTTCCATCGAAAAGTGTCTGGCTCATCTGACAGTTGAATGTCCTCTAGGCGAGTGAGTAATTCATTCCATGCTGCTAGACGAGTGCCCAAAAGATCCCTACGGAAAGAAATATCGCGGTTTTCTTGTCCTAAGACTTGTTTGATCGTGATAAATTTATGTCTGACAATCTGGTACAAGCTCGGATATTGCACCATTAGTGAGTTGTTCCCTAGCCAGGTATCTTCCCAGAAACGAACCTGAGAACCGTCCCTAACCGAGAAGGTCCCAAATTGATAGAAGAATTCCTTGGCCTTCATGACACCACTCCAAAAATGTGAATCCCCAGGTTTCCTATGAATTTGAGAAATGGCATTGGATCCCACATACTTGTTGCAAATGATTTCCTGCCATACTCCATTCTCGGTGAGTAGTTTATAAACCCACTTGCTGAGAAGAGCAATGTTTTAAATCTCAAGGTCTTGGATTCCCAGGCCCCCTTGACTTTTAGGTCTGCATAATACGCTTCACCTAGCCAGTCGATATTTCTTGGTTTCATTATCACAATGCCACATACGACGGAGGAGATGGCCACCATCGTCGGCTGCACCGGAAAGATCATATCTGACCGGAGGCGCCACTGACCAGATCACCATGGCCTCCCCGTCGTCTCCCCGTCGTCACCGCAGATCCAACGCATGATGGCGCACCGATCGCAGCCGCCGCCCTTCCGGGTATAGGCCCGCGCCACACCTGCAGCTGCCAGCGCCCGAGGCAAGGTGGCCACCACGCCGCCGCAACCATCGCAGACCGCGCCGCAAAGTGGATCGGCCGCCGAGCTCGCATCATAGGCGGCGCCGCCGCGCCGCGCACGCCGCCGCCAAGAGTTGTCGCCTGGCGCCTCCTCGTGATCTGTCCGTCTCGCACCGGCCGTGATGCTCGAAGGGTGGAGAAGTCCCGCCGCCGCCCTGTCGTCCCGGCTTTGCTTAGCGGCACTGCCGACGGTGGCGAGGAGAGGGGAGGGGCGGGTGGGGTCGAGTGGTGGCGGCTAAAACGCGGTTAAGAGTTTGGTTTTTTTAGAATAAATATTTTTGATGGGGACGATGGGGAGCGACGTAACCAAATGAAACAAAACTACCTACGTGCTCCACTTTAATAGTAGAAAGACAATTGTATATTACTTCCTCCGTCGCATAGTGTCAAAAACACTTTTATATTATGAGATCCACGGAGTATAGAGCACCAACAACACTTCACGGCATCCGGTAACACGCGTGTTGGGTTTCCGGGTCATTGGGACGACTCGGACTGTCTTGGGCTTTGCAGTGTCCTTGGGTGACGCCGGCTGGGTTGGTGTTGGTCCGTGACAGTTTCGGGCTCAGGGTTGTCCTTGTTTGTTTTGCGTAAGACTATATGGGGTTTATCCGAGTATAGGAGTATTGTTACGTGGGAGAGGAGCTCCTAGCTGCGTGATCCTTTTTTGGCTGGAAAAAAGGACGCGGGCGAGGAAGAAATTGACACGGCCGGCTGTTGGATGGGAGCACGGCCGGCTGTTGGAGTTGGATGAGGACTGCACTCAAGTCAAACCGCTTAACCTACCCTTAACCATATCTACATCGGATATAACTTGGGGAAAGCGACGGGGAACTCCCTACTATATAAGCTCGGCCACCCACGCCCCAAACAAATCACAACCAACCTTCCCCAAGTCGTTAGTTCCCCCGAGCAATCGAGTTGTGTTCCCAGCGATCGATCGATCTAGGTGAGCATCATGGTTTCCGCCGACGTGGCCCGCAACATTGTCGGCATCATCGGCAATGTCATCTCCTTCGGTCTCTTCCTCTCCCCTGTGTAAGCCAACTCCTCCTCCTCTCGTCTAGTCTGTATGTATACATATATGAAAGGTGGTTGCTAGGGCACGAATCTGAGGCTCGTTTTCTAATTGTACGTATGTACGCAGGCCGACGTTCTGGCGGATCTACAAGGCCAAGGACGTGGAGGAGTTCAAACCGGACCCCTACCTGGCAACGCTCATGAACTGCCTGCTCTGGTTTTTTTACGGGCTCCCCATCGTCCACCCCAACAGCACCCTCGTCCTCACCATCAACGGCATCGGCCTCGTCATTGAGGGCGCCTACATCATCATCTTTACTATCTACGCGGCCAAGAACACAAGGGTACGTACGCTGCAACCCTCCTAATGCCTCCTCATACGGCCTACAGTCTCTTTTCGGCTTTAGTTTCTGTACAGAAGATCCTCCAGCCCCTAACCCAAGCCATGTGCATGTGCTCTGTTGTGTGTGCAGCGGAAGATGCTCGGCGTGCTCGCCCTCGAGGCGGCGTTCATGGCTGCCGTCGTGGCCGGCGTGCTCCTTGGTGCCCACACCCATGAGAAGCGCTCCATGATCGTAGGCATCCTCTGCGTCATCTTCGGCTCCATCATGTACGCCTCCCCGCTCACCATCATGGTACGTACACCACCCCAACTTAAGGGTCGTCGACCTGTGATCTTTGATAACCCTTTAACTTGTTAGTTCAGGTGGCTAATTAATTAATCTGCGTTGTGCATGTATGGTGTGGTAATGATGCGTTTTCAAGAAAAATACCTGCCTATAATTTATTTTTAAAGTTCTAGTGGATGCTTTTGACAGACCTTAATTTGTTAAGCAGTACACCTTGTTTGTTGTTGATTATGTCCATCTAAAAGTTGCACCCACCTTTCATTTTTTTAATGTTCGTGCCAAAACCCTGTTAAAAAAAGTCCGAATTGACTTTTCACCTCTCACACACCCAAGTTCTTGTACAATATGCTACATGATATATTTTTAATCAAAAAAGCCTACGGTTTATTTCTATCCGAAAGGTAAACTTCCTTTAGAGGGTGAAATACTAGCTCAGGCTAATTGTAAATTACGGATGCTTTTGCCAACTTACAAGTGTATTAATACTAATATAACTCAAAATTTAAGATGAAAGTAGTAATATTGTACTGCCTATTTGCAGGGTAAAGTGATCAGGACCAAAAGTGTGGAGTACATGCCATTCTTCCTGTCCCTGGTGAACTTCCTCAATGGCTGCTGCTGGATGGGCTATGCGCTCATTAAGTTTGACATCTACATCACGGTATGTACATACACATACACATTGGAAATAAGAAGTCGCAAACCCAGCCAGACATACAATCAAGAACTCCTCAGCGCGGATTGATCTAACTGTTATGTCCTCTATAAATTCTGTGCAGATCCCCAATGCCCTCGGTACAATCTTCGGCCTCATCCAGCTGATCTTGTACTTTTACTACTACAGATCGACCCCCAAGAAGGGCAAAAACGTTGAATTGCCCACTGTCCTCACCAAAAATGCCGTTACCAGCGGCAACGTCTCCGTCACCATCGAAAAATAAACTTGGCTTCGTTTTTTAGCCCTAATGATTTTGAGTAGTTAACACCGGATGATACTTCAACAAGTTGATGTTAATTAGTACTACTTTTTGTTTGCTAGTACAGTCTGAGATCGCCATTAATTTCGTGAACCATTGTCGTCTGTCCGAGACTACTATTGCAAATTACAAGTGTATATAAATACCAATCGAGCTGAGTTATCCCAGAGATATATTATGACACCATGTATGCTTGCCTGTTTTCAATCTGCTCTTATGTGATGATACGATTGATGTTTTAATTACAGCGTGCAATGGCTTTGTTAAATTAAATTATTCAATATCCATGATGTGTTGGTATTATGTTTCGGGCAAGGACACAGACTTAACCTAATTACCGGTTTGGTTGGATGGCTCCTGCTCTTTTCCCGTGACGCTGCCTTGTTACCACATCGACAGGGAACGAGCAGCTCTGTTGGTCAAGTATGAGGCTTTGAGTCCCTGCTAGAGATATGTTTCTAAACTAAGCGAGAGCGCAAAGCTCTTATTCTACGCGCCGGTCGCTAAATCAGCGCAATCCTCGTCCCCGCTAATTGTTTGAGAGTAAACAGAAATAGAAAATATGGTAATGCATTTAATTTATGTTACCACTTCACGCGCCCCACCACCGTCCCGTGGCTCCGTGCCACCCGCTAATCATAATGGTAAAACCGGATGCAGGAAAAAGTAATGGAATTAAAATGGTTACTGCTAGTCACGCACAACACTCCGCTCGGCAAACTAGACTTTATTCTATTCCAGCTAAAATAGCTACTAGAATAGTAATCCCCGGCGTTCTTCTAATCATAGTAACAATCATTGTAAAATATAGTAAAAGAATTAATTTGGTTATCATTGCACCCACCACCTCCGGCCTTGCGCCATATGTTGCATAGTAACATTAGGTGAAAAAAATAGTAAACATACTAATTAGGTTACACCTGCACAGACTACATCTCCTTCATGCATCACAATTTAAGCACATAGTAAATGAACGTTCAAACAATAGTAATGGAATTACTGTTGCACTCACAACTTCCATGGCACGTACCATAATTAGGGCACATAGTTACTACTACGCTCAACCACATTTCCCCTGGTAGTAACTAACACTAGAAAATATAGTAACTGACTTCGTTACTACTATCACACCACAAGGCAAAACAACATGTATTACTATAGCATTTTAAAAGAAAAAACATGTATTACTATAGAATGCACATACTTTACGACCCATACTTGGCTAACCAAACTGGTAACCCAGCGTAGCATGCTTACCATCATTTAATCATGTGATTACGATGAAGTTAACTAGTAATGCACTCACACCACATTAAGTGGACCCATTCCAGCCGATGCGAGTGGGAAGGTCCAATTTAGTTCCCGTACAATGGTAGCGCGCAGAATAAGGTAGTATACGCTCAGGCTTAGATTAGCATGCCTATATATATATATATATATATATATATATATATATATATATATATATATATATATATATATATATATATATATATATATATATATATATATCAAAGTAGTGTGTTTGATCGCATGGTGTCTACTGTATATATAGACACACTTCTTTGTCAAGAAAAATGAGTTGACTATAGGAAGAGCTACGCTCTAATTACATAGCACACCAACTTGTGGCTCTAACTAGTAAGACTCCAGCCCATTCTCACAAATTTCTATTAAGGGAAATAAAAATAACTTCCAACTTGAAGCAACATCCAAACTTGCAGCCCATGCTAGCTAAACACATCAACTTTAGACTACATGTTGTGTTTTAATATCCAAGAGCAAGATGTTTTTTATCAATTTATTTTCTTTGTATTTGAATGATCTCGAGTCATCTAGCGATCATTACTATATGAATCTAGTAAGGTTCTGTTTGATCAATGATCACTTTATAATTTGTTAGGTTTTGTTCCTGGATCATCATTATGTCTACTAGAATTAGGAAACACGATTCTAGTGCTGCCAAACAAAGACTGGATCTTGAGGCCCGAACTCAAACGAGTGCCCTCAATAGATATTTAGTGAGCCTGCCAACTTGATCCTGAAAATCAAACTGCAGAGGTTAATGTTGACGATGGTGGTGATGATAATACAATGGTGGTTGTGGAACATGATGCAGAAATTGATGTCTTGGAGATATGATATAGTACGAAGATATGATTGAAGATTATATTCCAAGAAATACTAGACGGATGGTCCTTTTTGGTAGAACATGAGGTTCGTTCATTGCTTTGCTATCACATTGCCATTTTTGCATAATATCTGATATATGGTTAAATGAGTTACAAATAAAACAGACTGGAAATTATATAATAAAGTGACAGTATGCTTTACGCATATTAATTCTTATGTTATGTGAATTGTTCGAAATTTTGGGCCACATTTTGGTTTCGGCCCGAGGCCCCAAATTTCGGGAGATGGCCCTGCTAAACAGCCGCTGAATGCAGCCGAAGACCATTAGCCTTAAGTGAGTTAGTTTCTGGCCCCGCACAGCTCCAAACACTTCATTTACCACCTGTTCAAAGAGCCTTACTCCCTACTGCAACAGGTTTTTTTTACCTCATTTCTCTACAAAGGAAACGAATAGTGAATCCAATATCCAAATAGTTTGATCACAACAACACATCATCCAGCAGTTTTTTCTGTGTGTGCCTGAAACACCATCATTTCGTGTGTCCCAGATAATCCGCGGAAGTGCAGCAACCACAACTAGCACCAATTTTTCGGTCACTCCAGCAAACTGGATTATGCAGGATTCCAGCAGTCATTAAATATCCATGGAAATAAGAATAAAGGTGCATTTTGGCACATTCCATATAAATCGCACGAGAGGAGTAGAGGAACAGATGATCAATTGTATGAGGCCAAGGAGGTTGGCAATTGCACATGGGTTGCTAATCCTGGCGCCAAAGTAGTCGAGTACTGCGTCCTATACGAATGGACACTAAGATTCATGTCTTCTACTGTCCTCCAGGTGTGGACTTTGACGACCATGGACAGAACTAATGGTTCTATGATGGGATTATACAGGGCCAAGAAAATACATTAGCATGGTAGATTGGCGATTCTCTACAAAGGTACATGAACTTGGATGGTTTGCTTACAGAAACAATGATGTTTATGATGGTTGCTGGGTTTACGTCACATGCAAAGTAACTCGATGGGGATGATATTGTGCTGGCTCCTGTAGTGGAGCCCTGCTCCGGTGCTCCCCCCTAACCTAATTTTGAAGGGGTATTTTTGTCCCCGCGAGTTTGTTTTTTTCCTGGCCCGCCGTAGCCCAGATCCAAGCCCTGTCTAGCCTTGCCAAGCCCTGTATAGCCCAGACCGTCTATGTACAGTACCCTGGTCCGAAAAAAAAACCACGACCCCACGAGCACGTAGGACCTGCCGGATCCAATCATTCGCGCAGCTCCATCAATCTCGCGGGCATTCACGCAGCTCCATACTTCACGCGGTAGATCTCCAGCGGCGCGCGGCTACCTCGTCACCGGCGATCTCGTCGGACAGCGGGCGCGGCAACATCGTGAATCTCCAGCGCTCCCAGGTACCACATCCCGCATCCCCCCGCACCCCTCTAGTCTCGCTCGCGGCAACATCTAACGAACTGCCGCTATCAGAGATATAGCGGGGCGGGTAACCTACCTACCCGCCGGCGCATGCGATCGTGGATCTTGTTCCGGTAGTGCTGCTCCTCGTGATTTGGGTTTCTTCAGTGGAGGGTTCGCGTAGCGTTGGTTACCATCGGTTGTGTACACTAGGACCATCGTTATTTGATGTGGCTGCTAACCTAGGTATCCGGCGGCAGAGGTAATCACAGATCTAGCTAGGTTTTGTAGTGCCGCTCCTCGCGATTGAAAGTGATCACGACGTGTGTCGTGGCCATCTTCCTGACTTGGTTTGGCAGATCTGAACGGCCTCGGTTGGGGTTGTTTACATAACATCCGTGATCGTGAGCTATGTGTTGATATTTCATCATTGATAATGTTTTCATCATTTGTTGTAGGAAATGGCGGACGAGGAGTTAACTGATATGATGGTAGACACGGAGTTTGGAGAACTGATGAAGACTGGATAGAAGACTGGTCAGATGATGAAAATTCAGATCTTGGAGTTCAGTCAGAGAATGGGAACAAATGGGAAGATTTTAATGTGAGTGGCATTACCATGTTGTAATTTTTTGGTGCCATCCAACAACATTATATTTTTGTGTTGAAAATTTGTAGATGGATGAGCATGATGATGGTCAGGAAAACAATTCAGAGCTCTCAAATGAAGATTACATTAGTCAGGTACGTAAGTGAAAAAAATTATTGGCATGCAAATTGAATTCATTCTGAAATATTATATGATAAGTAATTATGTATTTGTGTTGTATTTTTCAGTTCATTTCCGAATGGCATAATGCGTATGACTATTACGGTGAATCCAACACGGAGACATACCTTAACGACGAATCATCAGATGCACCTGATTCTAGGGATTCGCAGTCATCGGTCATCATGAGTGAGGTATTTGTGTAATCAATGTTCTATGAAAGTAATGTTAAACCATACAAAACATTTTTTATGGCTATGGTTTGATTGTGTAGGTGACAGAAGATGGCGGGGTAATGAATGTCCAAGATACTGCCAGTGCAGATGATAAGAGGGATATGTTCATGCAGATAATGGACATGACTTTTATAACTCACGATGCTGCGTATGATTTCTACAACAGCTATGCTAGAGGTAATGGTTTCAGCGT
>NW_021284944.1:0-1792 GCF_002162155.2 Triticum dicoccoides
AGCGGGCTAACAGGACTCCGGTATTCATCGCGTGACATTTCCCCGAAGGGACAGACACAGGAACGAAGAAGGACACATGCCGGCCAGCCTAAGTGTTCCGGAGCCGTAGCAAGCTACCATGGCTCAGTGGAAACACTAGGAGACATTTCCCGGTAAGGGAGGCTACTAAGGATAAACAACTAGATAGTCAGATCCCACACATACCAAGCATTTCAACAACATACACACAATATGCTCGATATGTGCAGATACAACATGGCATCACAACATGACTCTACAACTCAAGTAATTATTCAATAGGCTCCGAGGAGCGAGATATTACAAACATGGGTCTCATGACCCAACACTCAGAGCATACAAATCAAAGCACAAGCGGAAGCTATCATGTCTGAGTACAGACATCTATAAACGAAAAAGGCTGAGAAGCCTGACTATCTACCAGATACTGCCGAGGCACAAGATCGTAGCTGAGGTAACAAGCTAAACGTCGAAGTCCAAGCGGAACTACTAGTGAGACTGAAGTCTCTCTGCAAAAACATAAAATAGGCAAACGTGAGTACAAATGTACCCAGCAAGACTTACATCAGATCTATCTACATATGCATCATTATCAACAAGGGGGTGGAGGGGTTTGACTGCAGCAAGCCAGCTTTGACTCGGTGGCTATCCTGAACTACGACTGCAAGTAACTCTTTTGAAGTGGCGCACACGAGTCCACATATTCACGTGGTAGTCTTACAATAAAACACTACCGAGTTCAGGTGGGGAACCATCAACGAGGATATCAAAATCCTTGCATAAGGTATACTCTTAAGAAGGAACTTCTTCTCCTTGAACAAATCAATCAGTGGCTTGGTGTGCTAGGATATACATATGGAATGAAGATGATCAGTCTAACAGACCACAGAATTCTTCGCACGTGCATGACCGACTTGGGATGATTCCAAAGGAGCAAAAACAAACTTTCTCGAATTCACGACGGCAACTTACATCAAAATGCACGTGAATCAAAGGAAGTCACTCCTTTCATCAAACAAGTACTTCATGAGCTAGCATGAAGAAAATGCTTTCAAAAGTTTCCAACACTAACTTAATGTTCAACAACATCATGGAGGGGATAAGAATGTTGTTAATGGGCTCAACAACAACTCATCGGAATTTCCATATCACTGGACTTCCACCATCGTGTGAACACGGTGATAGCATTGGTCAGAACCAAAAGATATAATGGTGTATGCTCGAGGGATCAACCACGAGTAAGACAACATTACGAACATCGTTGGTTCTGACTTGATTTGACGATAGCCCACACTCAAATCAAAAGATTGATAAGACAGTAGGTGCAGCAACTGATCACAGGGACCAATCGATGAAGATATCATCTTTCTTCAACCCACACTACACAAGAATATCCCTTTGGAACGAACTAAGTCAGGCAAGCTTTTATCTTCCAACCCTCCAAGTTGTCGTTTAGCTCAACCAACTAGCTCAGGGATATCTAACACCGATTCTTGGAGAGAAGGTGGTTCACAAGAAACCAACTTGATCACGAGCTCAACATAGCGGTCAGGTGACAACCTAATAATACTTCCGAGAAGATCTTCGGAAATCACGAACCACCGATATGTTACTAAGCTCGAGAACAATCTTGCTTTTCAGGGCAAGACGATATAATCAAATGAGCGAGGACTTGACGAGATCCTAGCTCATTAAATGAAGGGTGCACCGAAGTAAGGACTAGGTAGCACGATCAGTCTTAGAAGGATGATTCAAAAACCAACATGCTAAGAAT
>NW_021284945.1:0-830 GCF_002162155.2 Triticum dicoccoides
CATTCATGCGCTCAATGTTTTCCTTAGTTAACTCATGCATTTTTAAAATCAATTCAGCACGTTGTTTAGCATCAAAATTAACCTTCTCCGAAGATGGAAGAGGCAACAAATCAATAGGTGCACGAGGTAGGAAACCATACACAACTTCAAAAGGGCACATCTTAGTAGTAGAATGCAATGAACGATTATAAGCAAATTCAATATGAGGCAAGCATTCCTCCCACATTTTCTTATTATTCTTCAAAACAGCCCTAAGCATAGTAGACAACGTTCTATTGACTACTTCAGTTTGTCCATCAGTTTGGGGGTGACAAGTAGTACTAAAAAGTAGTTTAGTCCCCAACTTAGCCCATAAACATCTCCAAAAGTGGCTAAGAAATTTAGTATCACGATCTGAAACAATAGTATTTGGCACACCATGCAAGCGAATAATTTCACGAAAGAAAAATCAGCAACATTAACAGCATCATCGCTTCAATCTTGGCTTTATCAACTTCAATTCCCTGTGGAGTAACAACATAGCCAAGAAAAGATACTCGGTCGGTGCAAAAGGTGCACTTCCCAAGGTTACCAAACAAACGTGCATCACGTAGAGCAATAAAAACAGCACGTAAATGTTCCAAATGTTCTTCCAAAGATCTGCTATAAATCAATATGTCATCAAAGTAAACTACCACAAATCGTCCAATGAAAGCACGTAAAACTTCGTTCATTAATCTCATGAAAGTACTAGGTGCATTAGTTAACCCAAAAGGCATGACTAACCACTCATATAATCCAAACTTAGTTTTAAATGCTGTTTTCCATTCATCTCCCAATTTCATACGAAT
>NW_021284946.1:0-1215 GCF_002162155.2 Triticum dicoccoides
AGAAAGTGAGTGGGAGCTCTGTAGCATTTCTGATATTATATGTGGATGACATATTACTGATTGGAAATGATATAGAATTTCTGGATAGCATAAAGGGATACTTGAATAAAAGTTTTTCAATGAAAGACCTCGGTGAAGCTGCTTACATATTAGGCATTAAGATCTATAGAGACAGATCAAGACGCTTAATTGGACTTTCACAAAGCACATACCTTGACAAAATTTTGAAGAAATTCAAAATGGATCAAGCAAAGAAAGGGTTCTTGCCTGTGTTACAAGGTGTGAAATTGAGTAAGACTCAATGCCCGACCACTGCAGAAGATAGAGAGAATATGAAAGATGTTCCCTATGCATCAGCCATAGGCTCTATCATGTATGCAATGCTGTGTACCAGACCTGATGTGTGCCTTGCTATAAGTTTATCAGGGAGGTACCAAAGTAATCCAGGAATGGATCACGGGACAGCGGTCAAGAACATCCTCAAATACCTGAAAAGGACTAAGGATATGTTTCTCGTATATGGAAGTGACAAAGAGCTCATCGTAAAAGGTTACGTTGATGCAAGCTTTGACACTGATCCGGACGATTCTAAATCGCAAACCGGATACGTGTTTACATTAAACGGTGGAGCTGTCAGTTGGTGCAGTTCTAAACAAAGCGTCGTAGCGGGATCTACATGTGAAGCGGAATACATAGCTGCTTCGGAAGCAGCAAATGAAGGAGTCTGGATGAAGGAGTTCATTTCCGATCTAGGTGTCATACCTAGTGCATCGGGTCCAATGAAAATCTTTTGTGACAATACTGGTGCAATTGCCTTGGCAAAGGAATCCAGATTTCACAAAAGGACCAAACACATCAAGAGACGCTTCAACTCCATCCGGGATCTAGTCCAGGTGGGAGACATAGAGATTTGCAAGATACATACGGATCTGAATATTGCAGACCCGTTGACTAAGCCTCTTCCACGAGCAAAACATGATCAGCACCAAAGCACCATGGGTGTTAGATTCATTACAGTGTAATCTAGATTATTGACTCTAGTGCAAGTGGGAGACTGAAGGAAATATGCCCTAGAGGCAATAATAAAGTTATTATTTATTTCCTTATAATCATGATAAATGTTTATTATTCATGCTAGAATTGTATTTTCCGGAAACATAATACATGTGTGAATACATAGACAAACAGAGTGTCACTAGTATGCCTCTACTTGAC
>NW_021284947.1:0-1694 GCF_002162155.2 Triticum dicoccoides
GAGGTGTAGAAAATAATGTATAGGAGCTTGGAATGCCTCTGACGAGATGTAATCCTTTTCTCACCATAATAGTACTTTGTTTGGTCTTGTACTAAACCTTGTATGGTGTGCATGACGATGGAATAAAGAAGCAGTTTCTGTATCTACCATGTCATACGGATGATCATCTTGCATTTCGAGTTATTCCTTACCTTATGTATCCTATGTCGGAATTTTACCATCCTGACTAAATCATTGTCTTGTCTACCTAGGATGGTCAACACGCGCGCTAATCCTGCTTCCCAAGAGCAGGCCGAAGGCAGTGAAGCCAGGAATGAAAATCTGCCTCATCCTCCTTCACTAGCCGAGGTGATGATGGAAGCTGAGAGAAACAAGCGGGAGACAAACCGTTTGTTGGAGCGTATAGAACAGAATACAGCACACCATCAGAGGGCTAACGTGGTGTCACTCAGTGATTTTATCAAATTGCATCCACCCATGTTCCACCACTCCGTCGAGCCTCTCGACGCTGATGACTGGCTTCACAGTATCTCTCACAAACTGCGTTCCGCGCTGGTAGCGGAGGCTGACAAGGTCACCTTCGCCGCATATCATCTTGAAGGCCCCGCCAGTCTATGGTGGGAGAATTATGGAGCCATGCGCCCAGCGGGCCGTGTCACCACTTGGGCTGAGTTCAGTGAGGCTTTCCGTGAACATCACATTCCGAAGGGTCTCATGGACCGTAAACGTGAAGAATTTTGCAGTTTCACCCAAGGCCGACTTTCTGTGGATGCCTATAGCAGAGAGTTTGGTAATCTTGCACGATATGCAACTGAGGAAGTTTCTACTGACGCCAAGAAGCAAGCAAGGTTCCGAAAGGGCCTTAGCCCTGAGCTTCGCCGCGACCTCCGTCTGCATGAGTGCACATCTTTTTCGAAACTTGTCAACAAAGCCATCAGTGCTGAAACTGGTCAGACTGATTATGATGCAACACGCAAGCATGGACGTGATATGGGTTCCTCATCCGGTGCTGGTCCTCAGAAACGCCGCGTGTGGGTACCCAATACCGCCCTGCCACCCAGGTTCACACCGAGGCCATCTTTCCAGGCGCCTCGCCCTGTTCAACAGTCTGCACCGGCCAAGCCCTATGGGGGTCCATCCAATAATGCTCCTCCACGTACCAGTTCCGTGACTTGTTTCAAGTGTGGGGAATCTGGTCATTATATGCGCGAGTGTCCCCAGACCAACCCCCATCAATCTGCTAAAGCTGTTGGCCGTGGCAAGCCGACAGGGAAGGTGTTCCATGCCAAACCGGTCACCGCTTCACGTGGCCATGTCAACTGTATCTCTGCCGAAGAAGCTCAAGAGGACCCCAACGTCGTTCTCGATACGCTTCTTGTTAATTGCCACCCGGCATCCGTTCTTTTCGATACAGGAGCCTCTCATTCTTTTATATCTGAAAGTTATGCCCGTTTGCATAACGTTGCATTCTGTGACTTGCCATCCACTATGGAAATCTCTACCCCTGGGTCTAGATGGCAGACCTCTAGGGTAAGTTATGGAAATGAGATCCAAGTCGACAGACTTGTTTTCCTTGCATCCTTGATAGCCCTTAAATCTTCGGATATTAATATCATTTTGGGTATGGACTGGATGTCAGCTCATCAAGCCAAAATTGATTGCTTCTCTAGGACTGTTCAACTCACCCATCCTTC
>NW_021284948.1:0-2121 GCF_002162155.2 Triticum dicoccoides
TCTGATGAGGACATGACTACCTTGGATATGACCAAAAATATTGCATATATGCATATTTGTCACGTGATTTCTAGTGCAAACTATTCAATAATCTATTTATGTTATCCAGAACAAAAATACTTCACACACTTTTGTGTTTTGTCTAATTGCAGGTGTATGGGACATTTGTACAATCCACATATGAAGATAAGGAAGAAAGAGATGTTTATTTGCTGTCCAAAAAGTTCTCTCACGTCACTTTTGGCCCAAGAGAAGATAGAGTCCAAGTCTCTCACGTTCTGGATTCAGATTCGGACTGCACAGACATACCTGACTCAAAACGCACACAAGTTTTTCATACGAACTCCGAATTGGGTGATTCTTTTTTTGTTGGAAACTAGATTTCGTGCACTTTCCAACCCAATTGGAATCACCTTTAAATTCGTCCGGAGCGTTGAGTTGTGGACGAAACAATCTGATGCTGCAGCAGAATCCGAGTCAAACTACAAGTCTAAAGGTGTTACATCACCTCCACTTGGGCCCATTGGCCTTGTACGACCTAGATTTAGTTTCAGGCTGCCTTGGGACGTCCTCCCACCTCCTTGGCCGCCACCCCTTGCTCCTATATAAGTAGATCCATCTAGTAGCTTTTCCTTGGGATTTGTTTAGTTAAAAGTTAGCCATTGCAACTTCGTGTACTTCGTTTGTGTCCAACGACCAGACCAAGACCGCTTACGGATCCCCACCATTATCAATACCTCATATATATTTGCAATATTAAGATTGCTTTATCCTATTCTTGCTCGTTCTTCGATTGCTTGCAGGAATAGACCTTCGTGGTCAGGCTGACCGTGCTTCCGGCATCATCAGTAACCTCGGGAGATTGGTTTAGCGATTGCTAAGGCGCAACGTCGTGCACGTTTGTAGTCGGATCGTCAAAGTCGTCTCCACCAAATCGATAGTTATCATCTCATCGAAAGATCGGGACACCCTCGCCTCTATCAAGTGGTATCAGTTTTCAGGTTGCTCGGTGAGAATTTCCAGTTTTTCCTAGATTAGATTTATTTTCTTACCTATTGTCCAAGAAAAAGCCACAAAACAAAAGTTAGATCTATTCATCCTTTGTCCTAGCCAGACTGAGCCTTTGTAATTTTCTTTTCATTGTTTGCATTATTGAATTATCGGTTGCATCGCCGTGTCGAGTTGCTGGTCTTAGTGTCTAGTTCCTTTAGAGTTTCGAGTTCTGTTCACATTAGTCACGCAGCCGCTGCATCATTATCCCATCCGCTGTCCACCATCCCATCCATCAATTTCCACCATGTGCTACGCACTGTTTATTGTCATAATCATAGTTGAGGTCACTCACATCTTCGCCTGATCGAATCTGCATCTTATCTAGTTTGTCTTGGAAAGAGGGAGAAAAAGAAGATAAAGAAAAAAAAAGAGAAAAAAGGAAAGAAAAAAAAGAAAAAGAGGGAGAAGAAAAAGAAAAAAAAGCGTGAGAAAAAAAAGGAGAGAAGAAAAAAAATTGGATCTATCTAGAATCAATCTCGTACCTGAATTCGGATTGGAATCTGTTTTGCGCACTGTTCAGTAAAACAGGTGTATCTTCCTCATACGAAGTCCGTTTTGGCTCCGTGAGTACTCAAATTGAAGATAGCGACGAGCCGCATCTAAATAGTTGCAGAAGCTGGTTCAATATTTGACACCTCAAAATCGGCTTCTAAATAGGTCTTTTTGCCCTCCGAAGTTCGTGAACACAGCTTGTTCCAATTTTTCAGGCCAGTTTTAGAATTCTTTGACTCCTCATATCAACTCGGAATTGAGTGATTCTTTTTGCATTGGAAAGCTTGAGTTAGTAGCATTCTTTGAAAGAATTTATCAGAAAATTGTCTCAAACTTTTCAAGAGGAAA
Organism: Triticum dicoccoides; assembly: GCF_002162155.2. Classification (NCBI taxonomy): domain Eukaryota; kingdom Viridiplantae; phylum Streptophyta; class Magnoliopsida; order Poales; family Poaceae; genus Triticum; species Triticum dicoccoides. The sequence continues at coordinate 1,894 of NW_021284948.1, forward strand.
GTTGGAGAGAGAGTTGTTGTATATCCTGCTTGGCAGTTGTTTTTCATCATTATCTTCACTGCCGTTGTGATCTTCACTTATATCTTGCTGTCAAGAGCTACTTAGTATCCTTCATTGATGCTAGTTGTGCTACGCCGTGACCTCATTAGTGTTCTAGGCTCGCGTCTCTAGTCCGGTCTAGCCTAGGACCAGCACAGTACCGTCGTTGAGCGTTTATTCAACATTGCA
>NW_021284949.1:0-1183 GCF_002162155.2 Triticum dicoccoides
TTCAGATCTGTGATAGAAGGTGTACCCAATTGTCTCCTTTGGGTATCCTATGAAGACACATTTCTCCGATTTGGGTTCGAGCTTATCTGGTTGAAGTTTCTTCACATAAGCATCGCAGCCCCAAACTTTGAGAAACGACAACTTTGGTTTCTTGCCAAACCACAGTTCATAAGGCGTCGTCTCAACGGATTTTGATGGTGCCCTATTTAACGTGAATGCGGCCGTCTCTAAAGCATAACCCCAAAACGATAGCGGTAAATCGGTAAGAGACATCATAGATCGCACCATATCAAGTAAAGTACGATTACGACGTTCGAACACACCATTTCGCTGTGGTGTTCCAGGTGGCGTGAGTTGCGAAACTATTCCACATTGTTTCAAATGTAAACCAAACTCGTAACTCAAATATTCTCCTCCACGATCAGATCGTAGAAACTTTATTTTCTTGTTACGATGATTTTCTACTTCACTCTGAAATTCTTTGAACTTTTCAAATGTTTCAGACTTGTGCTTCATCAAGTAGATATACCCATATCTGCTCAAATCATCTGTGAAGGTGAGGAAATAACGATATCCGCCACGAGCCTCAACATTCATCGGACCACATACATCTGTATGTATGATTTCCAACAAATCTGTTGCTCTCTCCATAGATCCGGAGAACGGTGTTTTGGTCATCTTGCCCATGAGGCACGGTTCACAAGTACCGAGTGATTCATAATCAAGTGATTCCAGAAGTCCATCAGTATGGAGTTTCTTCATGCGTTTTACACCGATATGACCTAAACGGCAGTGCCACAAATATGTTGCACTATCATTATCAACTCTGCATCTTTTGGCTTCAACATTATGAATATGTGTATCACTACTATCGAGATTTAATAAAAATAGACCACTCTTCAAGGGTGCATGACCATAAAAGATATTACTCATATAAATAGAACAACCATTATTCTCTGATTTAAATGAATAACCGTCTCGCATCAAACAAGATCCAGATATAATGTTCATGCTCAACGCAGGCACCAAATAACAATTATTCAGGTCTAAAACTAATCCCGATGGTAGATGTAGAGGTAGCGTGCCGACCGCGATCACATCGACTTTGGAACCATTTCCCACGCGCATCGTCACCTCGTCCTTAGCTAATCTTCGCTTAATCCGTAGTCCCTGTTTCGAGTTG
>NW_021284950.1:0-1104 GCF_002162155.2 Triticum dicoccoides
GAGTGGTGGAACGTGGGTGGATGTAACTTGATAAAATCACTGAGTGACACCACGTTAGTCCTCTGATGGTGTGCTGTGTTCTGTTCAATACGCTCCAACAAACGGTTGGTCTCCCGCTTGTTTCTTTCGGCTTCCATCATAACCTCGGCTAGGGAAGGAGGATGAGGCAGATTTGCATTCCTGACTTCACTGCCTTCGGCCTGCTCTTGAGGAGCAGGGTTAGTGCGCGTGTTGACCATCCTAGGTAAACAAGACAATGATTTAGTCAGGATGATAAAATTCCGACATAGGATACAAAATGTAAGGAATAACTCGGAATGCAAGATGATCATCCGTATGACATGGTAGATACAGAAACTGCTTCTTTATTCCATCGTCATACACACCATACAGGGTTTAGTACAAGACCAAACAAAGTACTATTACGGTGAAAAGAGGATTACATCTCATCGGAGGCATTCCCAGCTCCTATACATTATTTTTCTACACCTCCGGAAGGCGATACAGTTAGGTCATATCCCACGAGTCACGCAGGACGATAAACGACACAGCTAACACGAACTAGTGATACTACCACTAACTCAGACCGATCCGTAGTAGTCCTCGTAGAAGTCACCTCCATAGCCTGGAAGCTCAACATGATCATCCGGAAACAGACGATCTCGCGAAGCTTGTGGACCATAGGGGCTAGGATGAGGTCTTGGACCAATAGACGGTGGCCTGCGGGGACCGCGAGGTGGGGTGATGCCTCCTACATCACGCCAACCCATCACGTCTGGCAGAGCAGATCTCACAGGATAGAGATCGCGCATATCCGAATATCCAGCTTGCACCGCCGGTGCAAACCGAGTCAATGTGGCCCAGTGGTCAGCACGGGTATTGAAGAGCTCTAACCTCAAGGCCCGATTTTCACGGTCCTTATCCTCGAGCATCTCAGCAGTGGTGCGAGTCCGTGAATCCTCCTGGGTGGGGTCAGCATAGATAGCCTGGAGATACCCTTGTGCTCCCGGAAGTGATCCTGGCATATACCGGAAATCAGAGTCCCGAAATAGGCCAGACCTGACTCGCATGATGGTCATCATAGAGTAGGCGGCGTCCTGCACA
>NW_021284951.1:0-5403 GCF_002162155.2 Triticum dicoccoides
AAAAAAAGTAAAGAATGTGAAAATTTCAATATGAAACTTTGAAGAGCAGTTGAAGAGAAAAATAGAATGCGAATACTATTAATGTGATAAATACAATTATAAAAAATTGGAGAACAAGAAAAAATATTAAGCAAGAATAATTTATAAGTGAAGCCAAAACTTTATTGGTACGACCAAATTGTCTTCTCCGAGCAAACTGTATGACTGAATTGTCTGGTATGAGCCTATTGTCTATGTGTCACAATATTCGAGATGCCCTGTTTATTACATAAAAATGATAGAAACCCTATGATAATCATGCCGTCGAAACCTTCGACTGGACTAAATCCAAACCACTAAAACTTGACTCTTGCATGCCGCATGAATTCTTCACGCGCGCCTTTTCCTTGCGATTTCGCGAATTTTGTTCTTCACACACTCCATCATGTTCGAAGATGACATAATCAACTCGGCAATGAAACGTCTTCTCCTTGCGTCAACGGTGGCCTGCAAAAAATGACATAAAGGTTACATGAACCGAAGTTGCTACACGACCATACTAGCTAGTCTACAGACGTAAAAAACAACATACCTATAAAAAATCGCGGGTCATTCAGTCCCCGTCCCAATGTTCTAGACATTCTGTGACAAACAGGCCACAAGAGTTCCTGGTATATATGCAAACATTAGCGGTGGGCAATACGAACATGTGTGTTGTTGTTTGAATGTGCATGATGTCCTACTAACACACCCATCCTCTTGCTGGGGCATGTCATACTCCTTGATAGGCCACTTACTTACGTCCGAATATTTCCCTGGTGTAATAAGATTTGCTTGGCGCATATTGTGTGCTATAGACATTCTCTATAAAGAGGATAGTGTTAAAGTAGTATCATAAACAACATGTAAGACCAATGGTACAAATGTTGGTTATATTACTAGTGCTTTCACAGTCTTTTCTGTCAGGTCCAGAGGATAGAGTGAATCGAGAACCTGGAATTCTTGCTTGATCAAGTGCATGACCATGGTCATCCAGTGGGCATTGTCGATATTCAACGCGATATACGTCTATAGTGCAAAAAACCATTATGGATCAAATGAAATACTTGATGAAATGTCCTGTAGTGATGTATTACAAACATAACGTACCTTATCATGCACAGTATACTCTTGCGTGACTCTATTAACTGGTCTAGCTTTGGACAGAGCACTATCCATGTTGCAGCTCGACGTCAATGGATCGTCTGGTGCGATAGCACGATCTACAAGGAATTTGGATCTCCATGCTGGACAGAGGTAACGATCATGACCAATGCACAACTCCAAATGTCACATATAAGCATCAATAACCTTCATAGAATATCAGGGCATTACATGTTGAAAGTTGAGACATAGATTATTGAGAATTTTAATAAAAGGACATGCAAGTAGTACTTACATCGTCCGACAGCCATCTATGAGTTAGTATCGGTCGAATCCTTTCAGAAGTTAGAGATATACCATGCCCATCACTCTAATAAACTTTCTTCCCCTTATTCTTCTCAGTGCTAGAAGCTAACTCGACAAATGAAACAGCTGCATCCATTATTTCCGGCGTCAACTCATCTGCCACAACCTCCTGCTCATCATTTTCACAAAACAGAGCTGCATGAAATAATATGAACGTCAACAATGGTGATCATATGCATTCGTAGTATATAACAAATCAAGAAAGTTAGTTACGATACCTCTACTAGCAAAACAGGTACCAGAGGGTTTCTGACCACGGTTGGTACGCCTGCTGGGCTTGTCAAGTGCGTAGGGGGATTCAAATTTCTTGGGAACGGTCCGCTTCCGCTTACCGGACATAACTTCCTCATCCTTATCGATTGTTGCACCCTATTTTCCATTCGCCTTAGCCATGAACTTGCTGACAGAAGATGGACAAATGTCTATGTCCGATGAAGGTGCTTGAGTAGAATTACCAACAACCCAAGGGTTTTGGGGTGTAGCGCCACATTCATCATTACACTTAATAGGTGAAGCTTCCTTGTGTCCATTCATCTTCGGTGGGGTTTTTTGTTTGGCAAAAAAAATCATGTGAACATTTCAGCACGTAAAAAAATTAAAGAAGAAACTTATAGACAGAAATATATATAAATAGTACCTCAGGTATGATTTTATGGTTGGGAACCACTTCATCAGGATACGTCATGTCAATGACAAGCTCTCCGTGTGAGTCTAGGTCCTCCTTGTACATGAATTCCTTCTTTTCATATGGACCGTTTCCAAACGAATCCAGTTCTTGATCCACATCATTGTCCACGGATGGCACGACAGCAGCCTACTTGTACATGACACCTGATTTGTTCAACTTCTCCAACAACCTCTGCAATAGAAATATATAGTTAGTAATGCTTGCATGGTTTAAAACAGGAAACAAACTGTAAACTATAAAGTTAGGGTGTGACACCTCAACAACTTGATAAGGGATTTGCCTCATCTGGGTGTGTATGAAGTCCATGCACCGCTTCATTAGAAGCTCCATCAAATCTTCCGACATTGGGGCTGTCGTCGACTTCTTTGCGTTTTCATTTGCAGGTTGGTTTTTGGCTTCATGGTAGGCGCATTATTTGGGATTTTGGGCCCCTGCGCCCTATACTCTTGGGTGATATTATTTTTGATCTGCATGCGATATTGAAGTACATGTGATGAATTAAAAATAAACATTATTTAGTTACAAAACATTTAAGAAAGACAAAACACAATGACTTACCTTGACGTTACCACGGCCGCGCCCATTGTCATAGTCGAACCGATCTCTCCTACTGGCTGCACCTTCGGTCCAATTCCTCATAAGAGGTTTTATGAACAAGTTGGTATTATAGGCGCAATCGCCTTCGACAGGTTGCACCTTCTCCCAGTACAAGTACTACAAAAAATATAAGGATTTAGAGTTAGTACAATACATCACATAAAATTGCAATGATATAATAATTGACATTATGCAACAAGTCTCATATGTGTACCCGCAACAGAGCCAAATTGCCTTTCGGCCATTGGCGGAGGTGTTTGCCTTTCTTGAATATGCGAAGGAAATCAAGGAGAACACGCAGGGTGAACAAATTCCAGTTAATCTTTGAAATATGTTTCACATCATGGACCAAAGCGTAGTACTGCTTTGGCACAATCTTGCTCGACATGGGAGCAATAATTGTTCCTAACAGGATAAGGACTAATTTCCGAAGGAAATCGTCGTTGGTGGCTTTACTTTTAATTATGTCCTCAATGAGATTATCTATCACTATGTTTTCTGATGTCTTACCGATAAATTGTGGCGGCACCCGCTCCTTCATGTTCTCACCTTCTTCAATCAGAATGTCCGAAGCGGAGAGTCCTTGGTTCTCGAGGTTAAAGATGCACTCGTCGTCGACCGCACCGAGAGTCACCTCCCCAACCTGCTCTTGTATAATAAATCTAGACTTGCTGGCATCAAAATTCTCAATCATATACCTAATCAGTAGGATACGCATCTTAATAGATGGTATCTGCAGCATGCTGTGCAATGTTGTATCAGCCACTCCAGCGCGTTGACCGCTCGATAGAGCGGCAACAAGCTTGCACCATTTTTCAACGGTGCACACTATTTCTCCATTCAGCTCGTCCATCCTGTTGAAAGAAAATATAAAACTTTGTGACATTAGTGAAGACTAATGCAAAAATAATAATAGACATGCAAAAATATAAAATTTTCTGGCAGTAGCTAACAAAAATGCAAAAATAACACTAATGCAAATATAAAACAAGCACCATGTATACAACAACATGCATCCAAGTGAGTGCTGATATGAGGCAATAAAAAATAACTACAATTGGTAATTGAATTTACTTGAATCTAATCAAGTTCTTTGAGTATCAGATAAATTATTAACATGGTGACAAATTGATCAGCTGTAAATAACTACAGTCTATAGCAATGGTACCTATTTGAGGTTCATCAACATCTAATGCTTATAACTCTTTAATGTTCTATGTGCACAATAATATATTTGGATCGTGTGACAAAAATATAATTGGATCATGTGACAAAAAATATATTGCATCATGTTTCTCAAGAAACAACATCTTATTCTACCATGCTATCTAGTTCATGTACGCCATCTGGTCAGAACGCATCTAGTCGAGTTGATACTAGTTGAATATATGTGGTAAACCTAATTCCATCAAAGCAACGAGACGGAGGAACTAGCTTGCTATGAAGGCGCGAGGTAAGGAGGACAACTTACTTGATCGGTCGACAAAGATGAAAGAAGTCGGCGATGCGTTGTCGACATAGTTCGTCAAGGGCGGCCAGCACATGCGGACGACCTTGATCTTCTTGGGGTTTTTGTGGCGTGTTGGATGCGGCGGACGGAGCTGTCGACGACTCGCCGGCAGGAGGCGATCTAGTCGACGACATGTGCGAGAAGGTGGAGATTATATACGAGGTCGACTCCTAGGTCGTCGTAACTTCTCTGTGGCCAATCTCGCGATCTATATTTTCCTCCGTTGAAGCAAGGCTGAACGTGCTCCTCAATCGTAGGGATTTGGAACATACGGATTAGCACGATCCCAGAATTGTGTAACAGGATGGCAACTACTCCCGTGATCGACGTGCATGGAAAGCGCGGCGTGGTGGGTCCCCACAATATGGATCCGACAGTTATTTGCAGTCCGGGCCGGCCCACCTACCTCTACATTGTTTCTTCCCTCAAAATAAATATCATTGGTTCTTTCCTCAAAAAAAAATTGTGACACCTAATAGTTATTGTATACTTGTATATGTTTAACAATATTTATAGTATCTCTATCATTTTTGCAATATTATATATTCAAATGTATTGTTCCACTTTCCCTTTTAATATGGTTTTCCTGTTATTTTATGTTTTCTCCTTCTTATTCCTAATTGTTTTTTCAGGTTTCATAATTCCATATCACTTCTTCTCATAGTTTTCAATTTCATTTCAAATATGTATGATTAAATTTTGTCCTATTTATGGCTTGCTAATTGGTGGGACCGGCAACGAAAACCACTTTCAGACATGCCCTCCGACAGACCCGAATGGTCCTTCTTGTACATGGTGCATGTGGAGGCATGCATGAGATGACCCCAAATTTTGGGACCATGTAGGCATGGCCAATGTGGTCCCCCAAGCAAGGTGTGCACAAATTCGGACACAAAACATACTTTGCGTCACGTGGGGGCAGTGTTGTAGGGTTTTGTCGCCGGAAAAACCCTAGAAAATGCATCGAGTGTCGGAAATGAACGATACTTGTCATGCATGCATGCCATGATCATCCTTGGGTACGCATAAAATTTGGGATCATTTGGTGGGACCACGAAAAAAACCACATTCAGACCTGCCCTACGGCAGACCCGAATGGTCTTGCTTGTACATGGTGCTT
>NW_021284952.1:0-988 GCF_002162155.2 Triticum dicoccoides
CGTCAGCCCCACGTCACTGTGACGTCAGCAGAGTCAACTGGGCTGGTCCGGTCAAACCTGACCAGTGGGGCCCACTGGTCAGTGTCTCAGGTCTGGATTGAGTGAATGACAGGTGGGACCGGTAAACGATGACTGGGCCAGAGTCAAAGCTGACACGTGGGGTCCACGGCACTAACACTAATTTAACAAAATAATTATATTAACCTAATTAAGCGCAGGGGCCCACATGGCAGTGGCTCTGGGGGTGTTTAGCGGGGTTATTAGCACTAATTAACCGGCGCCACGTCAGCAGGTGACGCCGGCGACCACAGCAGCGGCGGGAACTCGCCGGAGTTGGTCGAGGCGGCGCTACAGGCTGCGGTTGGGCACCCTGAGGGCACCAGGAGGGAGCCCGTGCTCCCGCGCGTCTAGGGGCGCACGCAGCTGGGCACAGGGAGGCCGGGGTCGACGGCGGCGACCAGAACGGCGGCGACCGGAGCTACGGGTTCGAGCGGCGCGGGGCTGCAGCTTGCAAATGAACAAGCTAGGCGGTTGGGAAGCATCTGCGGGACGTGTCGAACTCGTCCAGGTGCTCTTCATGGTCAGCAGGGGTCGCTAGCAACGGCGAGCTTCACGGCGGCGGCAGCGACCTCTCGGCCATCACAGAAACAACGGCTAGGGGATGCAATCGATGGTGGGGAGAGGGGGAGAACGAAGAGGAGCTCACAGCGGTGAAGGGGAGCAACTCGGTGTAGCCGGGGACGCGTTGAGGCCGCAAATTGACCGGAGGGGGCCGTCGGATCCGGAGGTTGAAGACGGCGCGTTGGCGGCGATGCAGGGCTTCCGGAGGGTCGTGGATCGGTGGGGAGGAAGAGGGGGTGGAGGCGGAGCTCCTGGGCGCATCGGCGAGGCTAGGGGTGGCCGGTGGCCACGGGTACGGCGACGATGACGGCGAGCTCCGCTCGGTGGTGTGCGCGAGAGGGGAGCATAGGAGGGGATGGGGTCCAGG
>NW_021284953.1:0-1780 GCF_002162155.2 Triticum dicoccoides
AGGCCGGGCATGACCCAGGAAAGTGTGTCCGGCCAAATGGGATCAAGCGTGTTGGGTTATGTGGTGCACCCCTGCAGGGAAGTTAATCTATTCGAATAGCCGTGATCTTCGGTAACAGGACGACTTGGAGTTGTACCTTGACCTTATGACAACTAGAACCGGATACTTAATAAAACACACCCTTCCAAGTGCCAGATACAACCGGTGGTCGCTCTACCTCAGGGATATGAGGAGGGGATCGCCGGGTAGGATTATGCTATGAGATGCTACTTGGAGGACTTCAATCTACTCTCTTCTACATGCTGCAAGACGGAGGCTGCCAGAAGCGTAGTCTTCGACAGGATTAGCTATCCCCCTCTTATTCTGGCATTCTGCAGTTCAGTCCACCGATATGGCCCTTTACACATATATCCATGCATATGTAGTGTAGCTCCTTGCTTGCGAGTACTTTGGATGAGTACTCACGGTTGCTTTCTCCCTCTTTTCCCTTTTCCCTTCTACCTGGTTGACGCAACCAGATGCTGGAGCCCTGGAGCCAGACGCCACCGTCGACGACGACCCCTACTACACCGGAGGTGCCTACTACTACGTGCAGCCCACTGACGACGACCAAGAGTAGTTAGGAGGATCCCAGGCAGGAGGCCTGCGCCTCTTTCGATCTGTATCCCAGTTTGTGCTAGCCTTCTTAAGGCAAACTTGTTTAACTTATGTCTGTACTCAGATATTGTTGCTTCCGCTGACTCGTCTATGATCGAGCACTTGTATTCGAGCCCTCGAGGCCCCTGACTTGTATTATGATGCTTGTATGACTTATTTTATTTGTAGAGTTGTGTTGTGATATCTTCCCGTGAGTCCCTGATCTTGATCGTACACATTTGCGTGCATGATTAGTGTACGATTGAATCGGGGGCGTCACAAGTTGGTATCAGAGCCGACTGCCTGTAGGAATCCCCCTTCCACACTCCTTGGCCGAAGTCGAGTCTAGACATTGCAAAATTTTTACTAACTTGGCTGTGTGCCTTACGGGCCCACGTCGCCATCGGGTGGTACTAGGATCTTTTACTCCTCGACCTTTACTCTGGGACTCTGATCTCTCTTCTATTCGGGTTAAATGAATTTTGCTAAATCTAACATTAGGATCTCGTTATCACTTTCACCCGGAGAGCCCCTTATTACTGATGACCGTCTGCTGCACGTGAAGACCCTGAAGATACTTTCCGCTGTTAGGCCGAGAACTTGTGTTCATCGCGTTTGCAATTCCCCTGCCACCGTAAACCCTTATGGGTAACTACTTACAGTTGTTATTCTTATATCATCCCCAGTTGGTCTTGTTATTACAAGATACCCTGAAAAACTCGTCGTGGTTTCGATAATCCCTTGAGCTTACTGCCTTGCTGTTCTTGTCACTTGAATACCCCTACGGTTAATTCTCGCATTTATAGAATATCCGCTCATCCCCCCAGTTGTTTATGTGTTACACAAAAGTCTTCGAAATACCATTCGATATTCCGAAAATCCTCAGCAACCTATTGCTCTGGAATTTCTTGTTTGCTTTCATTATGATTAATCCCATAAGTATAGTATTCATATTGGCACCCTTCGTCACCATCATTTTTGAGTCCGTTGATTCAATATGTTGTGAATGTTCACAATCATCAGTCGAGTCCTAGGATTATCTTTCTGGCTCAGACGTCATTTTGAACATGAGCTGGTTCTCGACCAAACTATCTGTCGTCGATTGTTGCTCTGGTATATTCAATTGATCCATCCTTGATCAGAA
>NW_021284954.1:0-1459 GCF_002162155.2 Triticum dicoccoides
CCGTGTTCACATGATGGTGGAAGTCCAGTGATATGGAAATTCCGATGAGTTGCTGTTGAGCCCATCAGTAGCATTTTGTCTCCCCCCATGAATCATGTTGAACATCAACCTAGTGTTGGAAACTTGTGTAAGCATTTCTTCGTGTTTCGTTCATGAAGCATATGTTTGAATGAAAGTAGTGATTTTCCCTAATTCATGTGCATATGATGCAAGTTGCCGCCATGAATTTGAGGAAGATTGTTTTGTTTCCCTGGAATCATTCCAAATTAGTCATGCACACGTGCGAAGTATTCTGTGGTCTGGAGACTTGCAACCTTCATTCCATATGTGTCCCGAGCACACCAAGCCACTGATTGATTTGTTCAAGGGGAAGAAGTTCCTTCATAAGAGCTAATCATATGACTTATGCAAGGACTTCGTTATCCACGGTGATGGTTCCCAACCAGAACTCGGTAGTGTTTATTGTAAGACTACCACGTGGTCATGCTTGTCCGGGACAACGTGTTCACATGTTTGTAGCAGAACCAGCTCATGTTTTGGAGCTTACTATCGTAGTTCATTTCCCGAGAATCTCGCAACGTCATACCATCGATTTGTGTTGCAAACTTTCATTTATCTTTCTAGACTTGATGAGTCTGGGATATCCTGACACCAACCAGATCTGAATCTCAGGCAGATATGATGGTTTTGAACATTTCCCAAGAACTATAATATTGGTCCCTCGATAACCGGTAAAGTGGATGTCGTGGCCAACACACCCAGCCGGAAGACCTATTATTGTAGTATCTTGATTGAGGAAGTTGGCCACCTCCCCGTAGGGATTTCGTAGGATTTACTCCCTAGTTGCCCTATGGATTTTGAGATCCCGAAGTCCGACCTTTTACTTGATGTCCTAGATACCAGACCATTTCTATGAATGGGTTACACTAGCACATCAAGGAGAACATTAGAAGCGGAGTGCTAAATGTTTCTCGGTCGATCATCCAGATTTTGTTTCCTTGGCCTCGCTAAGGTGAAATCTGAGAAGGTGTTATCTTCCTTTGCATCTGCATCATCCATCATTAGCCATCATGGTAGCAAGTTGTGTTGCCAGGACCCTTGACACGGATATTGGTAGAATCTTGATGATTGTGGAAATGCTCAAGTTCTTGAGAGCACGCACAAGCGTTAGGTGTTACCGTCGACACTAACTAGGTTTGCTCTCAACTTCCTCGGAAATGCTATGACCTCTTCAAACAGTGAATTCACTCCCTATTGTTGGGTTCTTCCCCAGTTACCAGAATCATTCCTAGCATTTGCATTTTGTTCCTAGCTTGCACCGCCAATGTGCCATTCTACCATGGGTCTCTTCCATTTCCGGTGATAAGCAAATTCATCCATTACGTTGTCTTCAACAAGGTAATCCACATCATTCAAGTCCGAGTATGCCATTCTACCGACCCCCTCCAAACGATCGCTC
>NW_021284955.1:0-637 GCF_002162155.2 Triticum dicoccoides
TTGTGTTTTTAACATATTGAATTGAATTAGTTTTATTTTTCTGAATTTTTTGATATATTATTTGTGTTTTTAACATATTGAATTGAATTAGTTTTATTTTTCTGAATTTTTTGATATATTATTTGTATTTTTAACATTTTGAATTGAATTAGTTTTGTTTTTCTGAATTTTTTGATACATTTTTTGTGTTTTTAACATTTTGAATTGAATTAGTTTTATTTTTCTGAATTTTTTGATATATTATTTGTGTTTTTAACATATTGAAAAAGAAAAAGTATTTTAAGAATACCTTTAGTCGCGGTTGGCCTGCCCAACTGCGACTAAAGGTCGTTGCGCGCGGGAACAAAAACCCGCCGAAAAAGCCCTTTAGTCGCGGGTCGCCTCACCAACCGCGACTAAAGGTTACCCTTTAGTCGCGGGTCGCCTCTCCAACCGCGACTAAAGGTACCCTTTAGTCGCGGGTCGCCTCCCCAACCGCGACTAAAGGGGGGGGCTATAAATACGAGGGCCCCGAACCCCTTCTCGTCTTCTCCGAATCAACACCGCCGCCGTCGCCCTCGCCCTCGACGCCGCCCGCCGTCGCCCTCGCCCTCGACGCCGCCCGCCGTCGCCCTCGCCCTCGACGCCGCCCGCCGTC
>NW_021284956.1:0-985 GCF_002162155.2 Triticum dicoccoides
CAGGGTTTGTTAATCGTGGAAATCACCACGGGACCCCAAAACAGTGAGTAATAGTCCACGAAACAGGCCAGAATCGGCCACACTGCGAGTGTTGATGACCGACATGTTAGCGCACCTTGGGGTTCGACAACCATGCAAATCACATTGGGACCCCAAAACGGTGAGTAATAGTCCACGAAACGGTCAAGAATCAGCCAAAACTGAGAGTGTTGACGATGGACACGTAAACACACCCCGAGGATCGTCAATCATGGAAATCTCTTTGTGACCCTAGAACACTGAGTAGTAGTGCACGGAATCGACCAGGATCGGCCAAAATTGTGAGTGTTGATTACCGACACATAAACGCACCCCGGGGTTCATTAATTGTGGAAATCACTTCGGGACCCAAAAATGGAGAGTAATAGTACAAGAGACGGACCAGAATTGACCAAATTTGTGAGTGTTGATGATCAACATGTAAACGCACCAGGGGTTCGACAACCATGGAAATCGCTTCGGGACCCCAAAATTGAGTAATAGTCCATGAAACGGGTCTGAATTGAGAAAAACCGTGATTGTTGATGACCGACATGTAAGCGCACCTTGGGGTTCGACAACCATGGAAATCACTTTGGGACCCCAAAACGGTGAGTAATACTCCACGAAACAGTCAAGAATCAGCCAAAACTAAGAGTGTTGACACCTCGGGGTTCGACAACCATGGAAATCGCTTCGGGACCCCAAAATTAAGTAATAGTCCATGAAACGGGTCAGAATCGAAAAAAATTGCGAGTGTTGATGACCGACACGTAAACGAACCCCGTGGTTCGTCAATCGTAGAAATCACTCCGGGACCCCAAAACAGTGAGTAATAGTCCATGAAACGGGCCAGAATCAGCCAAAACTACGAGTGTTGATGACCGACACGTAAACGCACCCCGGGGTTCGTTAGTCGTGGAAATCACTCCGGGACCCGAAAATAGTGAGTAATAGTCCAGGAAAC
>NW_021284957.1:0-1277 GCF_002162155.2 Triticum dicoccoides
TTCCAGTGACCAGTCCCTTTGCAGTAGAAACACTTAGTCTCAGGCTTAGGACCAGACTTGGGCTTCTTCACTTGAGCAGCAACTTGCTTGCCATTCTATTTGAAGTTCCCCTTCTTCCCTCTGCCCTTTTCTTGAAACTAGTGGTCTTGTCTACCATCAACACTTGATGTTTTTCTCGATTTCTACCTTCGTCAATTTCCGCATTACGAAGAGCTTGGGAATTATTTCCGTTATCCCTTGCATATCATAGTTCATCACGAAGTTCTACTAACTTGGTGATGGTGACTAGAGAATTCTGTCAATCACTATCTTATCTGGAAGATTAACTCCCACTTGATTCAAGCGATTGTTGTACTCAGACAATCTGGGCACATGCTCACTAGTTGAGCGATTCTCCTCCATCTTTTAGCTATAGAACTTGTTGGAGACTACATATCTCTCAACTCGGGTATTTGCTTGAAATATTAACTTCAACTCCTGGAACATCTCATATGCTCCATGACGTTCAAAACATCGTTGAAGTCCCGATTCTAAGCCATTAAGCATGGTGCACTAAACTATCAAGTAGTCATCATATTGAGCTAGCCAAACGTTCATAACGTCTGCATCTGCTCCTGCAATAGGTCCGTCACCTAGCGGTGCATCAAGGACATAATTCTTCTGTGCAGTAATGAGGATAAACCTCAGATCACGGATCCAATCCGCATCATTGCTACTAACATTTTTCAACATGATTTTCTCTAGGAACATATCAAAATAAACACAGGGAAGAAACAACGCGAGCTATTGATCTACAACATAATTTGCAAAATACTACCAGGACTAAGTTCATGATAAATTAAAGTTCAATTAATCATATTATTTAAGAACTCCCACTTAGATAGACATCCCTCTAATCCTCTAAGTGATTACGTGATCCAAATCAACTAAACCATGACCGATCATCACGTGAGATGGAGTAGTTTTCAATGGTGAACATCGTTATGTTGATCATATCTACTATATGATTCACGCTCGACCTTTCGGTCTCCGTGTTCCGAGGCCATATCTGTATATGCTAGGCTCGTCAAGTTTAACCTGAGTATTCTGCGTGTGCAAAACTGGCTTGCACCCGTTGTAGATGGACGTAGAGCTTATCACACCCGATCATCACGTGGTGTCTGGGCACGACGAACTTTGGCAATGGTGCATACTCAGGGAGAACACTTCTTGATAATTTAGTGAGAGATCATCTTATAATGCTACCGTCAATCAAAGCAAGATAAGATGCATAAAAA
>NW_021284958.1:0-2125 GCF_002162155.2 Triticum dicoccoides
TTATTTAAAAATGTGCAAGGATGATTATGTGATTTTACAAAGTGCCAACTGCTCCAGCCTCTAATTTATGGTAGTGAACAATGGTAGATTGGTCAACTGTTTCCTGATTATTGACATTTTGCCAAAATAAAAAGCACGTAACTAATTACCAATATTCTATTAGCTAACTAATATTGCAAAATAGTTCAGTTGGTATATATCTTATTTGACAAAAAAGTATATGACTCGTTATGTTTTCTAGGAGAGTGAATTTCAATGGTTGTGTGTTGGACTAACTTCAGATTTCTTTTGTGCACAAGTGGTAATGTTAGTTTTTGAGGATGTGGCTCTGCAGCTATGTTATTATCATTTTGCTCTCTATATTTTGTTGTTTACTTATGCACTTACTGTCAGCATATTTAACCCGATAATAAGCCACCTCTTAGAGTATTGCCCTTAGGAGTGATCTCTCTGGAAAGCCACCGCCGGAGCCGATGCGGGTACGACACCAGCTGCTTCATAATGGATTATTGATAGTGGGTGTACTAATCACATGACTGGCAAGCGAAGTCTTCTCATGGACTCAACCTTACGTCCATCTGACAAAAGTTACATCACATTTGTAGACACTGGTAAAAGCAAGGTATTGGGTCTAGGTAGAGTTGCAATCTCAAAGGATCAACACATGGATAAAGTCATGCTTGTTGAATCCCTTGGTTTCAACTTAATGTCTATCTCAATGCTTTGTGATTTAAACATGATTGTGATGTTTGTAAAATATCATTGCCTTGTTCTAATGGAATCTGACAAGTCTCTAGTGTTTGAAGGGTATTGGAAAGATGATTTGTACGTGGTAGATTTCTCAGCAGGACCACAACTTGCCGTATGTCTTCTAGCTAAAGCTTCTAAATGCTGGCTCTGGCATCGGAGGCTAGGGCATGCTGGCATGAGGAACCTCCACACCCTTGCAAGGAAGAAGCATGTCATAGGCATCGAGGGCGTCAAGTTCAAGAAGGATCACTTATGCGGTGCCTATGAAGCAGGAAAGATGACGAGGGCGAAGCATCCCTCGAAGATAATCATGACAACGACTCAACCCTTCGAACTACTCCACATGGACCTTTTCGGTCCCACTCATTACTCAAGTCTTACTACAACTGCTTGTCTCTGTGGCTTTGTCATTGTTGATGATTATTCAAGATATACTTGGGTGCATATAATCCTCTACAAGACTGAAGTGCAGGATGTCTTCAGACGCTTCGCCAATCGAGCCATGAAAAACTATGGCGTCAAGATCAAGCACATCAGAAGTGACAATGGCACTGAATTCAAGAACACTGGTCTAGACACTTATCTTGATACTTTGGGCATTACACATGAATTATCAGCTCCGTACACATCGCAGCAGAATGGTGTTGTGGAACGCAAGAACAGAACACTCATTGAGATGGCCCGGACAATGCTTGATGAATACAAGACTCCAAGAAAGTTCTGGCCTGAAGCCATTGATACTGCATGCCATATCATCAACCGTGTTTATCTTCAAAAGCTTCTCAACAAGACATCCTATGAGCTCCTTACTGGCAAGAAGCCAAATGTCAGTTACTTCAGAGTATTTGGTGCCAGGTGCTGGATCAAGGATCCACATCACACTTGAAAATTTGCACCAAAAGCACATGAAGGTTTTATGCTTGGATATGGAAAGGATTCGCACTCCTACAGAGTCTTCAACCTCTTTCACTATAAAGTGGTTGAAACAGTGGATGTGTGGTTCGATGAGACTAACGGCTCACAAAGAGAGCACCTGCCAAATGTGCTAGATGAAGTTCCATCCAGTGAATCAATCAAACTTACGGGAACTGGGGAAATCATACCTTCTGAAGCTCAGCCTAAAGAGGAACTTATCATCTCCGCACCTGATCAAACTAAAGACAATGCTCAGCCTGAAGACAATCCTTCTAACGATGACAATGATCAGCTAGAGCAAAATCTTCATCCTATACATCCTCGTGTTGCAAATGAAGTACAGATTGGGAGAATAATTGATAGCATCAATGCACCAGGTCCACTCGCTCGTTCAAGGGCAACACGGCTAGCAAATTTCTATGGGCACTTCGCATTCGTCTCAATATCTGAACCCAAGAAA
>NW_021284959.1:0-5403 GCF_002162155.2 Triticum dicoccoides
AAAAAAAGTAAAGAATGTGAAAATTTCAATATGAAACTTTGAAGAGCAGTTGAAGAGAAAAATAGAATGCGAATACTATTAATGTGATAAATACAATTATAAAAAATTGGAGAACAAGAAAAAATATTAAGCAAGAATAATTTATAAGTGAAGCCAAAACTTTATTGGTACGACCAAATTGTCTTCTCCGAGCAAACTGTATGACTGAATTGTCTGGTATGAGCCTATTGTCTATGTGTCACAATATTCGAGATGCCCTGTTTATTACATAAAAATGATAGAAACCCTATGATAATCATGCCGTCGAAACCTTCGACTGGACTAAATCCAAACCACTAAAACTTGACTCTTGCATGCCGCATGAATTCTTCACGCGCGCCTTTTCCTTGCGATTTCGCGAATTTTGTTCTTCACACACTCCATCATGTTCGAAGATGACATAATCAACTCGGCAATGAAACGTCTTCTCCTTGCGTCAACGGTGGCCTGCAAAAAATGACATAAAGGTTACATGAACCGAAGTTGCTACACGACCATACTAGCTAGTCTACAGACGTAAAAAACAACATACCTATAAAAAATCGCGGGTCATTCAGTCCCCGTCCCAATGTTCTAGACATTCTGTGACAAACAGGCCACAAGAGTTCCTGGTATATATGCAAACATTAGCGGTGGGCAATACGAACATGTGTGTTGTTGTTTGAATGTGCATGATGTCCTACTAACACACCCATCCTCTTGCTGGGGCATGTCATACTCCTTGATAGGCCACTTACTTACGTCCGAATATTTCCCTGGTGTAATAAGATTTGCTTGGCGCATATTGTGTGCTATAGACATTCTCTATAAAGAGGATAGTGTTAAAGTAGTATCATAAACAACATGTAAGACCAATGGTACAAATGTTGGTTATATTACTAGTGCTTTCACAGTCTTTTCTGTCAGGTCCAGAGGATAGAGTGAATCGAGAACCTGGAATTCTTGCTTGATCAAGTGCATGACCATGGTCATCCAGTGGGCATTGTCGATATTCAACGCGATATACGTCTATAGTGCAAAAAACCATTATGGATCAAATGAAATACTTGATGAAATGTCCTGTAGTGATGTATTACAAACATAACGTACCTTATCATGCACAGTATACTCTTGCGTGACTCTATTAACTGGTCTAGCTTTGGACAGAGCACTATCCATGTTGCAGCTCGACGTCAATGGATCGTCTGGTGCGATAGCACGATCTACAAGGAATTTGGATCTCCATGCTGGACAGAGGTAACGATCATGACCAATGCACAACTCCAAATGTCACATATAAGCATCAATAACCTTCATAGAATATCAGGGCATTACATGTTGAAAGTTGAGACATAGATTATTGAGAATTTTAATAAAAGGACATGCAAGTAGTACTTACATCGTCCGACAGCCATCTATGAGTTAGTATCGGTCGAATCCTTTCAGAAGTTAGAGATATACCATGCCCATCACTCTAATAAACTTTCTTCCCCTTATTCTTCTCAGTGCTAGAAGCTAACTCGACAAATGAAACAGCTGCATCCATTATTTCCGGCGTCAACTCATCTGCCACAACCTCCTGCTCATCATTTTCACAAAACAGAGCTGCATGAAATAATATGAACGTCAACAATGGTGATCATATGCATTCGTAGTATATAACAAATCAAGAAAGTTAGTTACGATACCTCTACTAGCAAAACAGGTACCAGAGGGTTTCTGACCACGGTTGGTACGCCTGCTGGGCTTGTCAAGTGCGTAGGGGGATTCAAATTTCTTGGGAACGGTCCGCTTCCGCTTACCGGACATAACTTCCTCATCCTTATCGATTGTTGCACCCTATTTTCCATTCGCCTTAGCCATGAACTTGCTGACAGAAGATGGACAAATGTCTATGTCCGATGAAGGTGCTTGAGTAGAATTACCAACAACCCAAGGGTTTTGGGGTGTAGCGCCACATTCATCATTACACTTAATAGGTGAAGCTTCCTTGTGTCCATTCATCTTCGGTGGGGTTTTTTGTTTGGCAAAAAAAATCATGTGAACATTTCAGCACGTAAAAAAATTAAAGAAGAAACTTATAGACAGAAATATATATAAATAGTACCTCAGGTATGATTTTATGGTTGGGAACCACTTCATCAGGATACGTCATGTCAATGACAAGCTCTCCGTGTGAGTCTAGGTCCTCCTTGTACATGAATTCCTTCTTTTCATATGGACCGTTTCCAAACGAATCCAGTTCTTGATCCACATCATTGTCCACGGATGGCACGACAGCAGCCTACTTGTACATGACACCTGATTTGTTCAACTTCTCCAACAACCTCTGCAATAGAAATATATAGTTAGTAATGCTTGCATGGTTTAAAACAGGAAACAAACTGTAAACTATAAAGTTAGGGTGTGACACCTCAACAACTTGATAAGGGATTTGCCTCATCTGGGTGTGTATGAAGTCCATGCACCGCTTCATTAGAAGCTCCATCAAATCTTCCGACATTGGGGCTGTCGTCGACTTCTTTGCGTTTTCATTTGCAGGTTGGTTTTTGGCTTCATGGTAGGCGCATTATTTGGGATTTTGGGCCCCTGCGCCCTATACTCTTGGGTGATATTATTTTTGATCTGCATGCGATATTGAAGTACATGTGATGAATTAAAAATAAACATTATTTAGTTACAAAACATTTAAGAAAGACAAAACACAATGACTTACCTTGACGTTACCACGGCCGCGCCCATTGTCATAGTCGAACCGATCTCTCCTACTGGCTGCACCTTCGGTCCAATTCCTCATAAGAGGTTTTATGAACAAGTTGGTATTATAGGCGCAATCGCCTTCGACAGGTTGCACCTTCTCCCAGTACAAGTACTACAAAAAATATAAGGATTTAGAGTTAGTACAATACATCACATAAAATTGCAATGATATAATAATTGACATTATGCAACAAGTCTCATATGTGTACCCGCAACAGAGCCAAATTGCCTTTCGGCCATTGGCGGAGGTGTTTGCCTTTCTTGAATATGCGAAGGAAATCAAGGAGAACACGCAGGGTGAACAAATTCCAGTTAATCTTTGAAATATGTTTCACATCATGGACCAAAGCGTAGTACTGCTTTGGCACAATCTTGCTCGACATGGGAGCAATAATTGTTCCTAACAGGATAAGGACTAATTTCCGAAGGAAATCGTCGTTGGTGCCTTTACTTTTAATTATGTCCTCAATGAGATTATCTATCACTATGTTTTCTGATGTCTTACCGATAAATTGTGGCGGCACCCGCTCCTTCATGTTCTCACCTTCTTCAATCAGAATGTCCGAAGCGGAGAGTCCTTGGTTCTCGAGGTTAAAGATGCACTCGTCGTCGACCGCACCGAGAGTCACCTCCCCAACCTGCTCTTGTATAATAAATCTAGACTTGCTGGCATCAAAATTCTCAATCATATACCTAATCAGTAGGATACGCATCTTAATAGATGGTATCTGCAGCATGCTGCGCAATGTTGTATCAGCCACTCCAGCGCGTTGACCGCTCGATAGAGCGGCAACAAGCTTGCACCATTTTTCAACGGTGCACACTATTTCTCCATTCAGCTCATCCATCCTGTTGAAAGAAAATATAAAACTTTGTGACATTAGTGAAGACTAATGCAAAAATAATAATAGACATGCAAAAATATAAAATTTTCTGGCAGTAGCTAACAAAAATGCAAAAATAACACTAATGCAAATATAAAACAAGCACCATGTATACAACAACATGCATCCAAGTGAGTGCTGATATGAGGCAATAAAAAATAACTACAATTGGTAATTGAATTTACTTGAATCTAATCAAGTTCTTTGAGTATCAGATAAATTATTAACATGGTGACAAATTGATCAGCTGTAAATAACTACAGTCTATAGCAATGGTACCTATTTGAGGTTCATCAACATCTAATGCTTATAACTCTTTAATGTTCTATGTGCACAATAATATATTTGGATCGTGTGACAAAAATATAATTGGATCATGTGACAAAAAATATATTGCATCATGTTTCTCAAGAAACAACATCTTATTCTACCATGCTATCTAGTTCATGTACGCCATCTGGTCAGAACGCATCTAGTCGAGTTGATACTAGTTGAATATATGTGGTAAACCTAATTCCATCAAAGCAACGAGACGGAGGAACTAGCTTGCTATGAAGGCGCGAGGTAAGGAGGACAACTTACTTGATCGGTCGACAAAGATGAAAGAAGTCGGCGATGCGTTGTCGACATAGTTCGTCAAGGGCGGCCAGCACATGCGGACGACCTTGATCTTCTTGGGGTTTTTGTGGCGTGTTGGATGCGGCGGACGGAGCTGTCGACGACTCGCCGGCAGGAGGCGATCTAGTCGACGACATGTGCGAGAAGGTGGAGATTATATACGAGGTCGACTCCTAGGTCGTCGTAACTTCTCTGTGGCCAATCTCGCGATCTATATTTTCCTCCGTTGAAGCAAGGCTGAACGTGCTCCTCAATCGTAGGGATTTGGAACATACGGATTAGCACGATCCCAGAATTGTGTAACAGGATGGCAACTACTCCCGTGATCGACGTGCATGGAAAGCGCGGCGTGGTGGGTCCCCACAATATGGATCCGACAGTTATTTGCAGTCCGGGCCGGCCCACCTACCTCTACATTGTTTCTTCCCTCAAAATAAATATCATTGGTTCTTTCCTCAAAAAAAAATTGTGACACCTAATAGTTATTGTATACTTGTATATGTTTAACAATATTTATAGTATCTCTATCATTTTTGCAATATTATATATTCAAATGTATTGTTCCACTTTCCCTTTTAATATGGTTTTCCTGTTATTTTATGTTTTCTCCTTCTTATTCCTAATTGTTTTTTCAGGTTTCATAATTCCATATCACTTCTTCTCATAGTTTTCAATTTCATTTCAAATATGTATGATTAAATTTTGTCCTATTTATGGCTTGCTAATTGGTGGGACCGGCAACGAAAACCACTTTCAGACATGCCCTCCGACAGACCCGAATGGTCCTTCTTGTACATGGTGCATGTGGAGGCATGCATGAGATGACCCCAAATTTTGGGACCATGTAGGCATGGCCAATGTGGTCCCCCAAGCAAGGTGTGCACAAATTCGGACACAAAACATACTTTGCGTCACGTGGGGGCAGTGTTGTAGGGTTTTGTCGCCGGAAAAACCCTAGAAAATGCATCGAGTGTCGGAAATGAACGATACTTGTCATGCATGCATGCCATGATCATCCTTGGGTACGCATAAAATTTGGGATCATTTGGTGGGACCACGAAAAAAACCACATTCAGACCTGCCCTACGGCAGACCCGAATGGTCTTGCTTGTACATGGTGCTT
>NW_021284960.1:0-1231 GCF_002162155.2 Triticum dicoccoides
CTTTTTTTTTTCCGAAACCTACTCCGGCAAGGAAACACGAATCGGAATCTAGATGGATCTCGAAAACAAACCTAATATGCAAGGAACTCGGATTGGTGGTGGATATATGGTGGTGGTAGATGGCAGCGGTGGTGGTAGCGGTGGTAGTATATGGATATGGATCGGTGGTGGTATATGGACACGGATTGGTGGTGGTATATGGATACGGATTCGGAGCGGTGGCGGATAAGCGGTGGTGGTAGATGGCAGGGGCGATGATGATGGTGCGGCGGCGGCGTGACAACTTATGACCAGAACTCGAAACTCTAAAAGACTAGACTCTAAGACCAGCAACTAGACACGACGATGCAACCGCAAATTCAACAAAGCAAAACCCTAAAAAGATTATGCAAAGGCTCAGATTGGTTCGGATATGATGAACTGATGAGGACATGACTACCTTGGATATGACCAAAAATATTGCATATATGCATATTTGTCAGGTGATTTCTAGTGCAAACTATTCAATAATCTATTTATGTTATCCAGAACAAAAATACTTCACACACTTTTGTGTTTTGTCTAATTGCAGGTGTATGGGACATTTGTACAATCCACATATGAAGATAAGGAAGAAAGAGATGTTTATTTGCTGTCCAAAAAGTTCTCTCACGTCACTTTTGGCCCAAGAGAAGATAGAGTCCAAGTCTCTCACGTTCTGGATTCAGATTCAGATTCAGATTCAGATTCAGATTCAGATTCAGATTTGGAAACTAGATTTCGTGCACTTTCCAACCCAATTGGAATCACCTTCAAATTCGTCCGGAGCGTTGAGTTGTGGACGAAACAATCTGATGCTGCAGCAGAATCCGAGTCAAACTACAAGTCCAAAGGTGTTACATCACCTCCACTTGGGCCCATTGGCCTTGTACGACCTAGATTTAGTTTTAGGCTGCCTTGGGACGTCCTCCCACCTCCTTGGCCTCCACCCCTTGCTCCTATATAAGTAGATCCATCTAGTAGCTTTTCCTTGGGATTTGTTTAGTTAAAAGTTAGCCATTGCAACTTCGTGTACTTCGTTTGTGTCCAACGACCAGACCAAGACCGCTTCCGGATCCCCACCATTATCAATACTTCATATATATTTGCAATATTCAGATTGCTTTATCATATTCTTGCTCGTTCTTCGATTGCTTGCAGGAATAGACCTTCGTGGTCAGGCTGACCGTGCTTCCAGCATCGTCAGTAACCT
>NW_021284961.1:0-770 GCF_002162155.2 Triticum dicoccoides
GGAGCCCGAAGAGGGGAACGGCGACGTGGCGGCGATGCAGGGCTTCCGGGGAGCTGTGGAGCGGTGGGGAGGAAGAGGGGGTCGTGGCGGAGCTTCTGAGCTAGTCGGGGGAGCGAGGGGTGGCCGGAGACGGCTGCTGTGGCGAACGGCGGCGACGGTGGTGTTCGACCGTGTGAGAGAGAGAGCGAGGGAGAGGAGAGGAGAGCCGGGGGAGAGTGAGAGAGAGCAGGGGGAGAGGCGTGGCGTCGTCCAGGGCATCGAGCGAGGAGGGGAGGGCAGGCAAGCAGGCGAGCAGGTGGCGTGGCGCGGTGGCGCACGCGCGCGCCGGCCACACTCCCCTCCCTCTGTCGGGACGAAGACGACAGAGGAGGGAGGTGGGCTGGGCCGGCTGCTGGCTGGGCCAGCCAGCTGGCTGGGCCGCACAGTGGAGGAGCCCAGGTAAGCTCCTCCTGTTATATATTTTTCTGTTTTTTTAATTTCTGACATTTGTTTTGATTTAAATAATATATTAAATCATTTATTTAACTTATGCCAATTTTTGCAGGAGCTATTTATATTATTCCAGAGCTCTTTTATAATTGGCATAATATTTGGGCATATATTAATATATATAATTAATATATTTCCAATGCAAATATTTATGCATTAATTCCAAATGCCCAAAATAAATGTCCATGAGCCACTAAAAATATTGGTTTGATTTTTATCTCTGTCCAATATTTTCAGAGAGCAACATGAGCATTTTCTTGGACCCTTTTGGAGAAATTTTT
>NW_021284962.1:0-1413 GCF_002162155.2 Triticum dicoccoides
TGCATTAGGTGTAAGTTGCTGCCATGAATTTGAGAAAGGTTTGTTTTGTTTCCCTTGGAATCATCCCAAATCGGTCATGCATACGTACGAAGTATCCCAAACCTTTTTTTTGAATTTCTTGCCTCTAGATCTTGAAAGCCCCATAACTTTTTTTGTGTTAGGTTTTTGGGGATTTTGAAAATGTTTAACGGGGTTCCCCCAGTTAAATTCGGATGTAACTTTTCGAGTAGATGATTTTTCATATATAAAACTTTTTAATCCGAGTTCGTGTGCAAAAGTTATGCCCATTTCACAAATTTCCAGAGAGATTTTGCAAATAAAGTCGAAATTTATATTTGTAAATTTTCTCAACAACTAGACCACATATCACATGGCAAATTATATTCTTTTATTTTTTTGACATTTTTATCTTTTAAAAAAAACAGAAAAGGCGGTCCAGGGGGGGGGGTTTCTTGTAAGCCACCCTTTCTCCAAGAATCTGTATCGGATACCCTGAGCTAGTTGGTTAAGCTAAACAACAACTTGGAGAGTTGGAAGATAAAAGCTTGTCTGACTTAGTTCATTTTAAGGGATATCTTTTGTGCGTGTGTGTGTGTGTTGAAGAAAGATGATATCTCCATTGATTGGTCCTCGTGATCAGTTGTTGGATCTATATCCTTGTCAAGACTTTGACTTGAGTATGGGCTATCGGCAAGTCAAATCAGAACCAACGATTTTCGTAATGTTGTCTTACTCGTGGTTGATCCCTCGAGCATACACCATTACTTCTTTTGGTCTGACCATTGCTATTGCCGTGTTTACCTGATGGTGGAAGTCTAGTAATATGG
Organism: Triticum dicoccoides; assembly: GCF_002162155.2. NCBI lineage: Eukaryota > Viridiplantae > Streptophyta > Magnoliopsida > Poales > Poaceae > Triticum > Triticum dicoccoides. The sequence goes on from NW_021284962.1 coordinate 828, forward strand.
AAAATTCTGATGAGTTGTTGTTGAGCCCATCAACAGCATTTTTGTCTCCCCCATGATTCATGCTGAACATCAACCTAGTGTTGAAAACCTTGTAAGCAATGCCTTCGTGTTCCGTTCATGAAGCTTATGCTTGGATGAAAGAAGTGACTTTCTCCAAGTTCACGTGCATTAGGTGTAAGTTGCTGCCATGAATTTGAGAAAGGTTTGTTTTGTTTCCCTTGGAATCATCCCAAATCGGTCATGCATACGTACGAAGTATCCCAAACCTTTTTTTTGAATTTTTTGCCTCTAGATCTTGAAAGCCCCATAACTTTTTTTGTGTTAGGTTTTTGGGGATTTTGAAAATGTTTAACGGGGTTCCCCCAGTTAAATTCGGATGTAACTTTTCGAGTAGATGATTTTTCATATATAAAACTTTTTAATCCGAGTTCGTGTGCAAAAGTTATGCCCATTTCACAAATTTCCAGAGAGATTTTGCAAATAAAGTCGAAATTTATATTTGTAAATTTTCTCAACAACTAGACCACATATCACATGGCAAATTATATTCTTTTATTTTTTTGACATTTTTATCTTTTAAAAAAAA
>NW_021284963.1:0-1535 GCF_002162155.2 Triticum dicoccoides
ACCAATATTATAGTTCTTGGAAAATGTTCCAACCATCATATCTGCCTGAGATTCAGATCTGGTTGGTGTTAGGATATTCCAGACTCATCGAGTCTAGGAAGAAAAATGAAAGTTTGCAACACAATTCGACGAGATGACGTTGCGAGATTCTCGGGGAATGAACTACGATAGCAAGCTCCAGAACATGAGCTGGTTCTGCTACGCACGTGTGAACATGTTGTCTCAGACAAACATGATCACATGGTAGTCTTACAATAAAACACTACCGAGTTCTGGTTGGGAACCATCACCGTGGATAACGAAGTCCTTGCATAAGTCATATGATTAGCTCTTATGAAGGAACTTCTTCTCCTTGAACAAATCAATCAGTGGCTTGGTGTGCTCGGGACACATATGGAATGAAGGTTGCAAGTCTCCAGACCACAGAATACTTCGCACGTGTGCATGACTGATTTGGGATGATTCCAAGGAAACAAAACAATCCTCCTCAAATTCATGGCGGCAACTTGCATCATATGCACATGAATTAGGGAAAGTCACTACTTTCATCCAAACATATACTTCATGAACGAAACACGAAGAAATGCTTACACAAGTTTCCAACACTAGGTTGATGTTCAACATGATTCATGGGGGGAGACAAAATGCTACTGATGGGCTCAACAGCAACTCATCGGAATTTCCATATCACTGGACTTTCACCATCATGTGAACACGGTGATAGCATTGGTCAGACCAAAGATGTAATGGTGTATGCTCGAGGGATCAACCACGAGTAGGACAACATTACGAGCATCGTTGGTACTGATTTGATTTGACGATAGCCCACACTCAAATCAAGGGATTGATAAGACAATAGGTCCAACAACTGATCACAGGGACCAATCGATGAAGATATCATCTTTCTTCAACACACACTACACAAGATTATCCCTTTGGAACGAACTAAGTCAGGCAAGCTTTTATCCTCCAACTCTCCAAGTTGTTGTCTAGCTTAACCAACTAGCTCAGGGATATCTAACACCGATTCTTGGAGAGAAGGTGGTTCACAAGAAACCAACTTGATCTTGAGCTCAACATAACGGTCAGGTGACGACCTGGTGATACTTCCGAGAAGATATTCAGAAAATCATGAACCACCGGTATGTTACTAAGCTCGAGAACAATCTCGCTTTTGAGGGCAAGACGATATGATCAAATGAGTGAGGACTTGACAAGATCCTAACTCATCAATCGAAGGGTGCACCGAAATAAGGACTAGGTAGCACGATCAGTCTTAGAAGGATGATTCAAAAACCAACACGCTAAGAATGAAATTATTATCCTTTAGCTACCAAGCAACGAGGTTGCTGGGAGTATTGATTTCACACACCATGATTCACTTGTCGGCACTCCGGCTGCAACAACACGGAACCGAGGAATGAAAAAGGATGGCGAGAAGTATCACTATGTCAAGAATTCACAAAAGGTGGTGCAATTCTCATGAAATTCCTGTCATAAAGAAGGTAATACTTCAGGGTAGAGCAGACCAGAAG
>NW_021284964.1:0-1220 GCF_002162155.2 Triticum dicoccoides
GTCAACGGTCGGCGCTCTGGCAGGCGCTCCAGAGCGCGACTTTGGCCGGCATCCGCGGGTTTTCCGCGTCGCGCGCGCGTCCTTTTCTGTCTGGAGGCTACAGTGGAAGGGGGCAAAACCTGGAAAGAGCCTGGGATGCTCTGGGGTGCAGAGGGGAGAGAGAGAGGCTGGGAGAGAGAAGGGAAGCTGTTGTCCAGAGAGGACAAACGTGATTCCCTCCTTCCTCCACATTGCTTCCTCGGGTAGAAAAGTGTCTAAGTGACAGAGGGGAGTGAGGAGGGGTTGTGGCAAAAAGATGAACTCAAGGAGATTAGTGAAAGTGGCAAAAATAGGCTTTTTAGTATTTTGCCAGAAGGTGTTTGATGGAGTTTTGGGTAAGCTAATGACTCCCACTGGCCAAGATACTCCAAGGGGTGAAATGCCACATATATTTAGGGCCTTCCACCCATTTTGAGCTTATTTGGACAAAGTTGCCAATGCAACTTTTGCAAACCCTAGAAATGGGCAGAAATGGATTTGTGTAGATCCAGTGGAGTAAATCATTTCTCCTTGATGTGCCACTTGGTGTGGTAGCCTTATTTGGTCACATGATCAGGCTCACCAAAGTTGGGGTCCTGGAGAAAAAGTTGGTAGTGCAAAGTAGTTCAAACTTGATTCTGGTCAGAGAGGGTTTTGAGGCACTTTGACCAAGACTTCCTATTCTCCAACCTGTGCCATTTGGTCCAGATGCATCATTAGACCAATGAAGCATGTCCACCAAGTTTGAGCACATTTGTACATACTTGGCAATGTAAAGTTGATCAAACTTCAGAATGGACAGAGATAGTTTTGAGGGGTTTTGATGGTGTTATCTTGTTCTCCAAGTCATGAGACTTGGCAAGATCATCTAATATGTCATATGTGACATGATGGAATTTTCCTGGAATTTCTGGAGAATATTTCCTTTGTAAATATTTCAAAAGCTTGAAATATCCAGAAAGGGTTTTAGAGGGATTTGACCAATATTTTGAGCATGACCAGGTGTTGAAACTCTTATATATGGACAATATATGTCCTATGAGTTTCCCTAAATTTTGTCAAATATTTTTGAAACAGTAAAGTAATTTTTTCCTATTAAAGACCATTTCTGGCCTTAAGAAAAAGCCTTTAAATAAAATAGAACAGTAACTTTTAAAATTATATTTTTGTGGTTCCTGGGCATCCTATATCTAATAGGAGTC
>NW_021284965.1:0-1269 GCF_002162155.2 Triticum dicoccoides
AAAACGCATTTTTCGAAAAAATTTCTGGCTATCCTATTTTTAGGTGTTTCTGAGTGTTTTGAGACAGGTGCCATTATAGGAAGTTTTTTTTGACCCGTTTCCAGTTTTTGGGTCCGGGCAGTCGAAAAAACGAAAAAAAAAATTTGGTCGAAAAAATTTCGTGCCCATCCTGTCAGTTTGACCTAGGAAGAGTTTTGAGACACTCACCATTATAGTGATTTTTCGCAAAAAAAAAGCAGCGCAAAAAAAAGAGCGAAAAAAATCCCAGAGTGTGCTTTTTCCTTGTTTACGTGCAGCGCCGTGATTTTGTTAGTGTTCTAGGCTCGCGTCTCTAGCACGGTCTAGCCTAGGACCAGCACAGTACCGTCGTTGAGCGTTTATTCAACTTTGCATCTCTGAATTGATTATTGCGGACCCTTTTTGCTACCATATTATAAGCCTTCCCAGCTCCACATACATCTACGTCGTGCGTTTGACTCTCCCTAGTAATCGCTCTATCCAAGCTTTGAGAGTTTTGACTACAACGGTTGCCGATCACCGCCTGCTGCTGGGTAAGAACTGGTAAGAATTTGAGTTTTGCTTGACGGATTTGTGACACCCACCACCACCTCTTGTTAGTAGTCTGTAGGATCATATTCTTGTGTGTTTCTATTGCTGCTAACCATGCCAGGATCACAAGACGACGAGACTGACTGGGAGAACATGACGAATAAGGATTTGCATGATAAATTTCAGCAAATGATAAGTGGACAGGTGCAAGATGTGCTAAACAGATTTGAAGAGGCCATGGAGAAGATAGATGGCATGGAGAAGACGTTCGAAACAAAGCTCAATAACAAGTTTAATGAATTGCTCGCGCGTCTTCCACCACCACCACCCGCTGCACCTAACGCACCTCTCCAACAACAACAACAACGACTACCTCCACATCGCGAAACAGACCTTCGCCGAGCGAGCCGTGTTCCTCTTGCGTTTGGCCAAACTATTGGTGCTGCTGTTGATACTTCTGTGGCTCCTGCTGCTGATGCGGAGGAGGATGATTATGTGGGAGATTATGAGGATGAGGTTGATCAAAATCTAAACTACGTGCAGCCACCAGCACCACCACCAGCAGGTCGACCTCAGGTATATATTTGTAATGGTAGGCCTGCACCACCACCTCACGTACGAGATGATGTCCATATTCCTAAACTAAAATTGAATATTCCACCATTTGAGGGTAGATATGTTCCTGATATATATCTTACTTGGGAGTTAGAAACTGAACAA
>NW_021284966.1:0-2378 GCF_002162155.2 Triticum dicoccoides
ATGTTATATAACTCTTGTAAATATGTGCCAACCATTATATTTGACTGAGATTCAGATCTGATCGGTGTCAGGATACCTCAGGCTCAGGAGGTCTGAGAAGAAAAGGTGCAAAACAAATTGACGAGACGACATTGTAAGATTCTCGGGAAATGTACTATGAAAGACAGTTCTGAAACAAGAGTTCATCATTAAATCAAGGAGAGGGTGGGGAGGTGGCTGATGGACTCAGCGCCAACTCATTGAGATTTCCAAAAAGATGGATTTCCACAATTACATGAACAAGGACATAACATTAGTGGGATCAAATGATATAAGGATGTATGCTCAAGGAAAACATACACTATTAAGCATTGGTTGAAAAGTGCACCCAAAATATGGTCATAGGTAGCATGATCAATGTTAGAAAGGTGATTCAACAACCAATAGTCTAAGAATGAAATGTCGACCATTAACTTGTAAGCAATAGGGTGCTAGAGACACGAACAAGTTTGTGTTGAACGGAAGGCAATACAGTGGTCGATGATAACACAAATCATCGAGGGCAAGGAGGGTACTTATCATCATGAATTCAATTGATATCTTGGAAGGGGTCAAAATGTTGATAATGATCACGACATATTTGTCGAGAGGTTTCAAGAAGATGTAACCGATCGGCGATGACTTCAAGTCAACGGAATGATGAAGCGAGAAGTTATTGAAACCATAGGTACGACACAAACTTGAAATCAAGCTTGTCATTCAAGGACAATTGTTATGACGAGGAAGATCGACGTAAGATTAGCTCATCGTCGAAAGCTGTGCTCTGGGAATAAGGACCGGGTGGCACAGTTTAAACTTTAGCACAAGGTGATGGCTGATTAGGCTAGGATTGACATGCTCGAGTACAAATTCATGAGTAAAGGAGATTACTAAGAGTTGTTTAATCATGGTGCGGACCCGATTTAGTTATTGGGGTCCTCGAGTGACTAACAACTCGGAACCAGCAAACATTGGAATCGATGAGGAATAATACTCGATGAAGGTTCATAATAAGCAACATGGTTCGATGATATGATCAAGATACCAGAGGGTAACACTCGGAGGTAGAGCAAAATAGAGGGTTGACAAGTGTATTGATCTAGAAAAGACAAGTACTTTAACTTGCCTGAGAAAAGGAATCAAGGAATATCAACATGGCCGAAACCATAGTTGCAAGGGATCCAACTCAAAGACACCGGAAGAATTATCTAACTAATTAAAAGTTTTTAAGAATCTTCCATGATAAGTTCCACATCAGGTCCATGGGCATGAACACAAAGTTCAAGGTCGACTCCAGCTTCTCCAATGCATAACCTTTCATTCACTTCTCTTTTTCAAAGAATTTGTGGTGTCAAATTATCTGGTAAAATACCAGACGCGCATGACTCGTGAAAACTTCCGAGTTCACACATATGAAGGAAGGCATAGATTCAACCCGTCAGGGTATCATGGAAACATATACCACAAGCTTCAATAGTAATTACCAACGTATCTATAATTTTTGATTGCTCCATGATACCCTCCAATGCTATATTATCTACTGTTTTGGGCAATATTGGGCTTTATTATCCACTTTTATATTACTTTTGGGACTAACCTATTAACCGGAGGCCCAACCCAGATTTGCTGTTTTATGCCTATTTCAGTGTTTCGAAGAAAAGGAATATCAAACGGAGTTGAAACGGAACGAAATCAACTGGAGAAGTTATTTTTGGAAGGAAACCTATCGGATAGACTTGGACCCTACGTCAGAAGATGAAGGAGGAGCTCACGAGGGTAGGGGGCGCGCCCACCCCCTGGGGCGCGCCCCCCTGCCTCGTGGCCCCTCCTTCGGTCCACCGACGTACCTCCTGCACCCATATATACCTATGTAACCTAAAACTTCCACAAGAGAGAATAGATCGGGAGTTCCGCCGCCAGAAGCCTCCGTAGCCACCGAAAACCAATCTAGACCCATTCCGGCACCCTGCTGGAGGGGGCAATCCTTCTCCGGTGGCCATCTTCATCATCCCGGTGCTCTCCATGACGAGGATGGAGTAGTTCTCCCTCGGGGCACGATCTTGATGTATCGCGAGCTTTGCTATTATAGTTGGATCTTATGTTTCTCCTCCCCCTCTTCTCTCTTGTAATGAATCGAGTTTCCCCTTTGAAGTAATCTTATCGGATTGAGTCTTTAAAGATTTGAGAACACTTGATGTATGTCTTGCCGTGGATATCTGTGGTGACAATGGGATATCATGTGATTCACTTGATGTATGTTTTGGTGATCAAATTGTGGGTTCCGCCCATGAACCTATGCATAGGGGTTGGCACACGTTTTCGTCGTGATTCTCCGGTAGAACTTTGGGGCACTCTTTGAG
>NW_021284967.1:0-2378 GCF_002162155.2 Triticum dicoccoides
ATGTTATATAACTCTTGTAAATATGTGCCAACCATTATATTTGACTGAGATTCAGATCTGATCGGTGTCAGGATACCTCAGGCTCAGGAGGTCTGAGAAGAAAAGGTGCAAAACAAATTGACGAGACGACATTGTAAGATTCTCGGGAAATGTACTATGAAAGACAGTTCTGAAACAAGAGTTCATCATTAAATCAAGGAGAGGGTGGGGAGGTGGCTGATGGACTCAGCGCCAACTCATTGAGATTTCCAAAAAGATGGATTTCCACAATTACATGAACAAGGACATAACATTAGTGGGATCAAATGATATAAGGATGTATGCTCAAGGAAAACATACACTATTAAGCATTGGTTGAAAAGTGCACCCAAAATATGGTCATAGGTAGCATGATCAATGTTAGAAAGGTGATTCAACAACCAATAGTCTAAGAATGAAATGTCGACCATTAACTTGTAAGCAATAGGGTGCTAGAGACACGAACAAGTTTGTGTTGAACGGAAGGCAATACAGTGGTCGATGATAACACAAATCATCGAGGGCAAGGAGGGTACTTATCATCATGAATTCAATTGATATCTTGGAAGGGGTCAAAATGTTGATAATGATCACGACATATTTGTCGAGAGGTTTCAAGAAGATGTAACCGATCGGCGATGACTTCAAGTCAACGGAATGATGAAGCGAGAAGTTATTGAAACCATAGGTACGACACAAACTTGAAATCAAGCTTGTCATTCAAGGACAATTGTTATGACGAGGAAGATCGACGTAAGATTAGCTCATCATCGAAAGCTGTGCTCTGGGAATAAGGACCGGGTGGCACAGTTTAAACTTTAGCACAAGGTGATGGCTGATTAGGCTAGGATTGACATGCTCGAGTACAAATTCATGAGTAAAGGAGATTACTAAGAGTTGTTTAATCATGGTGCGGACCCGATTTAGTTATTGGGGTCCTCGAGTGACTAACAACTCGGAACCAGCAAACATTGGAATCGATGAGGAATAATACTCGATGAAGGTTCATAATAAGCAACATGGTTCGATGATATGATCAAGATACCAGAGGGTAACACTCGGAGGTAGAGCAAAATAGAGGGTTGACAAGTGTATTGATCTAGAAAAGACAAGTACTTTAACTTGCCTGAGAAAAGGAATCAAGGAATATCAACATGGCCGAAACCGTAGTTGCAAGGGATCCAACTCAAAGACACCGGAAGAATTATCTAACTAATTAAAAGTTTTTAAGAATCTTCCATGATAAGTTCCACATCAGGTCCATGGGCATGAACACAAAGTTCAAGGTCGACTCCAGCTTCTCCAATGCATAACCTTTCATTCACTTCTCTTTTTCAAAGAATTTGTGGTGTCAAATTATCTGGTAAAATACCAGACGCGCATGACTCGTGAAAACTTCCGAGTTCACACATATGAAGGAAGGCATAGATTCAACCCGTCAGGGTATCATGGAAACATATACCACAAGCTTCAATAGTAATTACCAACGTATCTATAATTTTTGATTGCTCCATGATACCCTCCAATGCTATATTATCTACTGTTTTGGGCAATATTGGGCTTTATTATCCACTTTTATATTACTTTTGGGACTAACCTATTAACCGGAGGCCCAACCCAGATTTGCTGTTTTATGCCTATTTCAGTGTTTCGAAGAAAAGGAATATCAAACGGAGTTGAAACGGAACGAAATCAACTGGAGAAGTTATTTTTGGAAGGAAACCTATCGGATAGACTTGGACCCTACGTCAGAAGATGAAGGAGGAGCTCACGAGGGTAGGGGGCGCGCCCACCCCCTGGGGCGCGCCCCCCTGCCTCGTGGCCCCTCCTTCGGTCCACCGACGTACCTCCTGCACCCATATATACCTATGTAACCTAAAACTTCCACAAGAGAGAATAGATCGGGAGTTCCGCCGCCAGAAGCCTCCGTAGCCACCGAAAACCAATCTAGACCCATTCCGGCACCCTGCTGGAGGGGGCAATCCTTCTCCGGTGGCCATCTTCATCATCCCGGTGCTCTCCATGACGAGGATGGAGTAGTTCTCCCTCGGGGCACGATCTTGATGTATCGCGAGCTTTGCTATTATAGTTGGATCTTATGTTTCTCCTCCCCCTCTTCTCTCTTGTAATGAATCGAGTTTCCCCTTTGAAGTAATCTTATCGGATTGAGTCTTTAAAGATTTGAGAACACTTGATGTATGTCTTGCCGTGGATATCTGTGGTGACAATGGGATATCATGTGATTCACTTGATGTATGTTTTGGTGATCAAATTGTGGGTTCCGCCCATGAACCTATGCATAGGGGTTGGCACACGTTTTCGTCGTGATTCTCCGGTAGAACTTTGGGGCACTCTTTGAG
>NW_021284968.1:0-1098 GCF_002162155.2 Triticum dicoccoides
GTGGGTTTTGGGCCAAATTTGGGGGGTGTTGGGCTGCAACACACACGAGGCCTTTTCGGTCCCTCGGTTAACCGTTGGAGTATCGAACGAAGTCCAAATGATATGAAACTTGACAGGCGGTCTACCGGTAGTAAACCAAGGCCGCTTGGCAAGTCTCGGTCCAATCCGGAAATGTTTAAACCCCACACACGAAAGAAGACTAGAATTGGCCACCGGAGGAGAACGAAGTGCCGGAATGCAAAACGGACAACGGGGAAAATGCTCGAATGCATGAGATGACCATGTATGCAAATGCAATGCACGTGATGGCATGATAAGAGATGCACGAAAAAGAAAAAACAACACACGGAGACAAAGACCCGAACCCGAGAAATAAATATAACTTAGCGCCGGAGACGGCAAGAGTTGGATACAAATATGGAAAGTATATCTGGGGCGTTACAACACTCCACCACTACGAAAAGATCTCGACCCGAGATCTAGGACTGAAAGAACTCCGGGTACTCAGAACGGAGGTTAACCTCGCGTTCCCAGGTAGCTTCACGGTCGGAATGGTGAGACCACTTGACTTTGAGGAATTTGATTGACTTGTTGCGAGTCTTGCGTCCAGTCTCTTCAAGAATAGCAACTGGGTGCTCACGATAAGAGAGATCTTCTTGGAGCTCAATGTCCTCGAAGTTGACGGTGCGGTCAGGAGTCTTGAAGCACTTTCGAAGCTGAGAGACGTGGAACACATCATGAACATTTGCAAAGTTTGAAGGAAGCTCGAGTTGATAGGCGAGGTCGCCTCTCTTGCTGACAATCTTGAAAGGTCCCACGTATCTAGGGGCAAGCTTCCCTTTGATACCGAAGCGACGAGTACCTTTCATGGGAGAGACGCGGAGGTAAACATGATCTCCGATCTCGAAAGCCAGATGACGGTGCTTACTATCATAGTAGCTCTTCTGGCGGGACTGGGCTGCTTTGAGGTTATCACGAATGACTTTGCACATATCTTCTGCTTCTGTGATTAGGTCATTACCCAGCAGCTGACGTTCACCGGTTTCAGACCAGTTGAGAGGGGTACGGCACTTCCTGCCATATAGAATTTCAAAGGGG
>NW_021284969.1:0-1342 GCF_002162155.2 Triticum dicoccoides
TCTAAGATGAGGATGTTGCAATTTTCATATTTGTTTGTGGTACTTATCCTTTTATATCATTTGTGGACAAGCACTCGATCTATCAAATTGTAAATTTATCGATTCTTCAACAAAAAAAGTAAAACTACTTGTAAGGTACTGAAAATAGAAATTCTAAATTGAGATCGTATATGTGGTACCCCTCCTTTGGGTGAAATAACTGAAAAAATGGCATCCCTACAATTTTTATATCTATCTGGAAGATGGGGCAACACCATTCAGGTGCTTCCATTGCTCATGCCGTATGGAGTGCACACACACACTCCAAGCACCAGCCCATAGCTATAGCTAGGCTCTCACAAGTCTTACCATATAAATGATAGGACTCTCTTATCTTGTGTTGACATTTCTAATGTTATAACTTTAGATTTGTATGGTCGGTCTCTGTTGATGTCCAAATTCACAAGTGTATTATTTTTCAATCTGGGATAGAACAGGATGGATGCCTCAGACCTAAGGGGTCTGTTGGAATGTCTTGATAGTATGTATGTCATGTATACCGATATCATATTCCATCAGTCGAATTTGTTTGTTCTTGTTTTTTAGAAGGCATCTATACAACATTTGATGTATGTCATGTGTGCTTCACACTTTTTCATCACTTCCCAACAACATTTGCGTAGAAGGTGCTGAAATCCTGACTCGAGTTGATCGTTGTCTACCATCGGGAGATGGAAAATGATTACCCAGACAATGGACCCGACTCCTGCACGAGAACAACCTGAAGAAAAAGTTCAGCTTTATTTTGGTCAAAATGTATCATCCACTTTTCTAAAAATGAAGTCGTGCTTTTCAAAATGTGTAAATTCCATGTACGTCTTTGAATTTTTCGCTTTTGGTATGTTGTCTTGAAGAAGAGGTGGCACGGTCAGCTAATGAGTTGAACTAGGTCGGCGTGTTGTATGTTGGCTTGAAGAAGTGGCGGCACGGTCAGCTGACGAGTCGAAGCCCCCGGTCCAGCCGAGATGGCAAAGCCTCCAGGTCAGCTGACGAGTCGGAGCAGGTCGGCGTGTTGGATGTTGGCTTGAAGAAGAGGCGGCATGGTGATGCCGACGTAGGTCAAAATTTGTGACGTGGTCGATCATAGGTGGATTAAGTAACTGCGTGGCAATGATAGTGTGGCCGCCTCGTGTAATTTGTGGGGCGACGATATTGGTGATGATTTAGCCTTCACCATGCCGAACTCTTGGTCGGCTCACCAAGGTCATGATCCAGTGAGGTTGACCTCGGCTCGACGAAGTGATGATCTATCCAGTGCAAGTCAGCAGCCCTGGAGCAACATTGTCGGGCTGGTTTGACACCA
>NW_021284970.1:0-927 GCF_002162155.2 Triticum dicoccoides
GATCAGGAACTAGCAAGTTTGGAGGGAATCATCATAACCATGGAGGCCACATTCAGCATGGAGGAAATGGACACAACCACCATGGTCACAAGCATGGAAATGGCAATGGAGGGAATGGCAACCAGCAGCATTTCAACTCTTCTACACCAATGAAGAAAGATCTGAGTCACATCACTTGCTTCAAATGCAAGAAGACAGGGCACTACTCCAATGAGTGTCCTGAGGCGCAGAATGGAAATGGAAATGGCAATGGGAATTCTGGAGGCAAGAAGCCTAATCCTTTCACTAAGGGGCATGTGAATCATGTCAATGTGGAAGAGGTCTATGAACAGCCTGACGCAGTGATTGGTAAGTTCTTGGTTAATTTATTTCCAGCACTCATTCTGTTTGACACTGGTGCATCGCATTCATTCATATCAAGGGGATTCGTGGATAGACATAAGTTGCCTACAGTAGCTCTTAAGGCACCCATTCTAGTGAGTTCCCCAGGAGCCGAGTCTATGGCTAGTCAGGGATGTTTCCAGTTGCCTTTGAACATAGGGGGACATGTTTTCCCTACGGATATGATCATACTAGAGTCACAAGGGTTGGATGTAATCCTAGGGATGGATTGGATGTCCAAGTATGAGGGGACCATCGATTGTGCTAGTAGATCGATTTTTCTCACCACCCCAGAGAAGAAGAGGATCAAGTATGTATCCAGGCTTAAGCCTAAGAGGACTCAGGTGAACTCTCTTACGGGAGTTGTCCAGGAAGAAGTACCAGTGGTGAAGGATTATCCCGATGTATTTCCGGAGGAGTTACCAGGTATGCCGCCAGATCGGGAGATTGAGTTTTTAATTGAGTTGCTGCCAGGTACAGGACCTATCTCCAAGAGGCCGTATCGGATGCCCGCTAATGATTTGGAGGAAGTCAAGAAACAGATTA
>NW_021284971.1:0-1415 GCF_002162155.2 Triticum dicoccoides
CTCGACCTTTCGGTCTCCGTGTTCCGAGGCCATATCTGCATATGCTAGGCTCGTCAAGTTTAACCTGAGTATTCTGCGTGTGCAAAAACTGGCTTGCACCCGTTGTAGATGGACGTAGAGCTTATCACACCCGATCATCACGTGGTGTCTGGGCACGACGAACTTTGGCAACGGTGCATACTCAGGGAGAACACTTCTTGATAATTTAGTGAGAGATCATCTTATAATGCTACCGTCAATCAAAGCAAGATAAGATGCATAAAAAGATAAACATCACATGCAATCAATATAAGTGATATGATATGGTCATCATCATCTTGTGCTTGTGATCTCCATCTCCGAAGCACCGTCATGATCACCATCGTCACCGGCGCGACACCTTGATCTCCATCGTAGCATCGTTGTCGTCTCGCCAATCTTATGCTTCCACGACTATCACTACCGTAGTAATAAAGTAAAGCATTACATCGCGATTGCATTGCATACAATAAAGCGACAACCATATGGCTCCTGCCAGTTGCCGATAACTTGGTTACAAAACATGATCATCTCATACAATAAAATTCAGCATCATGCCTTGACCATATCACATCACAACATGCCCTGCAAAAACAAGTTAAACGTCCTCTACTTTGTTGTTGCATGTTTTACGTGGCTGCTACGGGCTTAAGTAAGAACCAATCTCACCTACGTATCAAAACCACAACGATAGTTTGTCAAATAGACTCCGTTTTAACCTTCGCAAGGACCGGGCGTAGCCATACTTGGTTCAACTAAAGTTGGAGAGACAGTCGCCCGCAAGCCATCTCTGTGCAAAGCACGTCGAGGGAACCGGTCTCGCGTAAGCGTACGCGTAAGGTTGGTCTGGGTCGTCTCGTCCAACAATACCGCCGAACCAAAATATGACATGCTGGTAGGCAGTATGACTTGTATCGTCCACAACTCACTTGTGTTCTACTCGTGCAAATAACATCAACATCAATAACCAGGCTCGGATGCCACTGTTGGGTTTCGTAGTAATTTCAAAAAATTTCCTACGTGCACACAGGATCATGTGATGCATAGCAACGAGGGGGAGAGTATTGTCTACGTACCCTACGCAGACCGACTGCGGAAGCGATGACACGACGTAGAGGAAGTAGTCGTACGTCTTCACGATCCAACCGATCAAGCACCGAAACTACGGCACCTCCGAGTTCGAGCACACGTTCAGCTCGATGACGATCCCCGGACTCCGATCCAGCAAAGTGTCGGGGAAGAGTTCCGTCAGCACGACGGTGTGGTGACGATCTTGATGAACTACAGCAGCAGGGCTTCGCCTAAACTCCGCTACAGTATTATCGAGGAATATGGTGGCAGGGGGCACCGCACACGGCTAAGGAATCGATCACGTGGATCAACTTGTGTCAACTTGT
>NW_021284972.1:0-730 GCF_002162155.2 Triticum dicoccoides
GGTGCAAGTCATGGAAAGGAAAGCATATAACCAGCAAGAAGGCACAAAGTGCTAGCTACTCATGGCAAGAACGAAGGCATAGCATGCATGGAACGCTAACGGTAGCATCGGCGAAATCGCAAACAAGTTGACGATCTGCCTAGATTAACAACGAAGCAAAAGTTGAGCTCGATTGAGTCAACCTAGAGCACTCCACAAATGCCAACAAAGACATGGATGGACAGAGCATAACTTAAATATCAAAACTCCCTTACTGATCATCCCCAAAAGAGGCACGGATCGCTAGGAAACAAGCTGGACATATAGCATCATGAACTAAAATATCCCAGACTTAGTGAAAATCACTAAGTCCCTGAAATCTGCATTCTCAGGTACCCTACTTCGCAAGCTTGCACAAGACAACACACACATCCTAAAAATGCATGGGTGGCACCTCTGGAAAGAAGACGAAATGCTTCACAATACATCCCAAAGGGGCACAGGCATATCATGCACGAATTAAACATAGCAAAAATGACAAAAGTGCATGATGAACTAACGGATCTGCAATTTAACTCACGAAGCCTCCTTCTAACAGCATTTTGGGCGTCAAGATGACCTCAAATGCAAATGATTCAATGGAATGAAATGATGTACATGTCGAGGCGAAGATTTTGATATATCATATGCCCAAAACGGAGCTACGGTTGCGGAGATACAAGCAGTCAAAGTAGCAAGAAAAATATAATGG
>NW_021284973.1:0-1566 GCF_002162155.2 Triticum dicoccoides
ATTTGTTTTGCTTACAAATGAAGGGCCTAGCTTGGAGAAGGATGAACATTGGAGCAAGAACAAGCATGGAGATGATGGCATGCGCAAGGGAAACAAGAACGGAGTTACAAGTGATGATTTCAGGACTTTGAAGCCACCATAATGGGTGCATGAAGCCTTGGACGAAATATACAAGATGCCACTTCATAAATTTCGTCCCGAGGCTATTTTAGGTGCCGCGTCACCTTATTATTGGGCCAGGCCCATGTAATTTCGAAATACATAAGTATAGGCTATTTTTAGAGTCCGTATGTGTGGGGAAACAAGAGATAGGGTTGATTTCGGACCCCTCCACCAAGGGCCACGAAATTCCCCCCTCTTCCTCCATATATACAGCCCTTAGGGCATCGTTTAGACTTTGGGTTTTGTTTAGATTAAAAGTTTGCCATAGTTGCAACTTCGCGTACTTCGTTTGTGTTCAACGACCAGACAAATGCGTCACAGAACCCCACCTTGATCAATAAAGCTTTCATCTTATATTCGAAATATCCAGATTGCAATCTTAGTTTCTTGCTTGTTCTTCGTTTGCTCGCAGGAAACAGACCCTCGTGGTCAGGTTGATCGTGCTCCGGCGTGGTCAATAACCTCTCGGAGTTGGTTTAGCGATTGCTAAGGCGCGACGTCCTCGCACGTTCGTAGTCGGATCGTCAAAGTCGACTTCCACCAAAGCGAAATCCACCATCTCATCGAAAGACGGGACACCTTTGCCTCTATCATACATTGTCAATGTCCATACCTACATCAGCTACATTTCTGCGAGGTAACAGTAAAGGTATTGATGATATAACTTCACATGAGAATGAAGCATGCCTAGTTAACTTGAATGCATCATGTGTTGAGTTACCTGTTGATTTGAGCACACCACCTATTTTAGAGACTCTTGTTACTATCATGAATGTGTCATGTGATCAAGCAACTGAAATATCAACAATTTTGAGTGCACCCATTGAATTAACTATTGATGCAAAAGAACCAATGTTTAATCATTTTGATATGACCTCTAATCTTGATGATGATTCTGTGTCCAATGACTTATTGCATGTTTGCTTATTTAAGCATGTTGTAGCATGTAAATTTGATGCAAATAAGGTTTATTCATCGAAGTTAGGATGGTTTAATGATGAACATTGCCAATCTTTTGAAGAGAATAAGAGCTTCACTTATATGTGCAAACTGAGTTCCAATATTTTCATGCCTTCTACTTCCTGTGATAATTTTTTGGCTTTAGTTTTTATGAACTATGAAAGTTACTCATGTATACATGTGTCATACGTGCGAAAATCAAGGGAAGTTAAACTGGATGACATATACATATACAACATGTACACCTTGTCTCTTTTGTTAGCCACATTTCAGATTAAGCAACGCCGAGGACGGCTTTATTTTCAAAAAGGGGAGGATGATGAGGACATGACTACCTTGGATACGACCAAAAATATTGCATACATGCATATTTGTAAGGTAATTTCTAATGCAAACTATTCAATAATCTATTTATGTTATCCAGAACAAAAATACTTCACACAC
>NW_021284974.1:0-1053 GCF_002162155.2 Triticum dicoccoides
GTCAGCAGGTCAACAGGGCGCCTCCAGGTCAAACCTGACGTGTGGGGGCCACACGTCAGTGACACAGGGTTGTTTAACCCACTGACAGGTGGGGCCGGGTCAAAGGCCACGTCAGCACGGTCAACTCCGACGTGTGGGGTCGGTCAAAGTGTGACGGGGCCAGGTCAAACTGACCTATGGGGCCCACAAAATTAGTACTAATCTAAACAGAGAGGTTAAACTAATTAATTAGGCACGGGGCCCACTTGGCAGTGGCTCTAGTGGGTGATTAGCGAGGTGTTTACGCCCTAATTAAGTGGCCACGTCGGCGAGTGACGCCGGCGACCACGGCGACGGCGGAACCTCGCCGGAGTAGCTCGGGTTGGCACTACAGGCTGCGGTTGGGCACCCTGAGGGCACCAGGAGGAAGCCCGTGCTCCCGCGCATCTAGGGGGAGCCACGAGAGGGCGTGGGGTGGCCGGAGTTGAGCGCGGTATTGACCCCGGCGGCGGCCGGAGCTCGGGGGTTCGCGGGACCGGCGCTATGGTGCATGGGAGGAGGGGTTGGTGGGTGCTACGGGCTCCTGGGAGTGCTCTGAGTACGTCTGCGTGCTCGGTTTGGACGGAGGTGAACCAAAACAACGACGGCGACAAGTCCGGCGCCGGTGAGGTCTCGGTCTCGACGGAACTATGGCCTAGGGCTCGCAAACACGAGGGGAGAGAGAGGGGTTCTGCACAGAGGCTCACCACGGAGCTGTAGGGAGGGTCAGTGGGCTCGGGGGCGCGCCGGAGTGGCCGAATTCGACGGAGAACGGCGCCGGGCCGGAGCTTGGGGATGATGACGATGGCGGCTGCTCGGGGCCCTTCCGGTCACGTGGCTCGGTGAGGGGGTTGGCGACGAGGTGCAGGAGCTCGGGAGCACGTCGGAGAGGGGAGGGGGTGGCCGTGGTCATGGCTACGGCGAGCGGCGCTCCCAGGTGCGTTCGGGGATCACAGGAAGAGAGGGAAAGAGAGAGCCAGGGGAGGGGGAGCGGTCCAGAGGGAGTGAGAAGGGCCAGGGGCTGCGTGGCGTTGC
>NW_021284975.1:0-1381 GCF_002162155.2 Triticum dicoccoides
TTTCTTTGCCTCAAACTTGATATCAAGGGGAAGAAGTTCAATCGCCCATTTGGCCACTCGACCAGTTGCGTCTCTGTTGTGCAAAATCTCTGATAGTGGAGCGTCGCTGACGACTGTGATGGAATGGTCAGAGAAATAATGAGCAACCTTCTTTGTGGTCATGTATATTCCATACACAAGCTTCTGATAATGAGGATATCTCTGCTTGGATGGAGTCAAGACTTCAGACAAATAATACACTGGGCGCTGAACTTTGAGAGCTTTTCCTTCTTCTTCCCGCTCGACCGTTAGCACAGTACTGACGACTTGTCCTGTGGCTGCGATGTAGAGCAACAGAGGCTCTTTGCTGATTGGAGCAGCAAGCACCGGCTGGGTGGAGAGCAGAGCTTTTAGCTCGGCAAACGCTGCATCAGCTTCTGGAGTCCACTCGAACTTGTCAGCCTTCTTCATCTTTCTTCGTGTGAATGTGACACGGCATATCCATCACGTCGTTCCCTTCTTTATCCTTTACCTTCTTGGGGTTCCAGGATCCTTTTGGTTTCCCCTTAAACTTTCCTTGAGTCACGGCCAGAGCCTCTCCAGGAGCTGCCGGTTCAGCCTTCCGCTTCTGTTTCCGACTGGCGTTTCCTTTTTCCGACTGACTCGGCTTGTGCTTGCCGCTTCGGAGTCGGTCTTATTCTTCGCCGTTGGCGTACTTGGTAGCAATCTCCATCATCCGACTCAAGGTCATGTCACCGGTTCGACCAAATTTCAAACTCAGTTCTCTGTTCTTGACGCCGTCTTTGAAGGCGCATACTGCCTGATGATCAGAGACATTTTCCACAGTGTGGTGCAAAGTGATCCACCTCTGAATATACTCTCTGAGAGTCTCATTAGTTTTCTGCACGCAGACTTGCAACTCTGTCAATCCCGCTGGTCGCTTGCAAGTCCCTTCAAACGTTTTGACGAACACTCGGGACAGATCTTCCCAAGTGTAAATGCTGCTAGGAGGTAATTGAGTCAACCATGCCCTGGCAGAACCTTCCAACATGAGGGGCAAATGCTTCATGGCCACCTCGTCGTTCCCACCACCGATCTGAACTGCCACTCGGTAGTCTTCAAGCCAAGTTTCAGGCTTAGACTCACCAGTGAACTTGCTGACTCCTGTTGCCAACCTGAAATTGGGGGGGATAACTGCGGCTCTGATAGCTCTGCTGAAACATTCAGGACCAGAAACATGTACTCGACTGCTCGTGGGTACATCTCTGTCGAGTGCGCCTCGATGGGCTCTGTTCCGGTCGACCAACCCTTGCACGATAATGGATCGCGCGTCGAAGCCTGGCTCTCTGGGGTCAACTGGAACCCTACGCCCTGTACTGTATTGACGCCTATCATCTGGCTG
>NW_021284976.1:0-1079 GCF_002162155.2 Triticum dicoccoides
CCGAAATGGTGAGTAATAGAGCATGAAACGGGCCAGAATTGGCCAAAACTGCGAGTGTTGATGACCAACACGTAAGCACACCTTGGGGTTCAACAACTATGAAAATCGCTTCAGGACCCCAAAACGTTGAGTAATAGTCCACGAAACGGGTCAGAATTGGACAAAACTTTGAGAGTTGACGACGGACACATAAACGCATCCCGGGGTTCATCAATCGTGGAAATTGCTCTGGGTCCCCAAAACGCTGAGTAATAGTGCACGAAACGGACAAGAATCGGCCAAATATGTGAGTGTTGATGACCGACTTGTAAATGCACCCCAGGGTTCGTCAATCGTGGAAATGACTCTGGGACCCCAAAACAGAGTAATAGTCCAAGAACTGGGCCAGAATCGGCCAAAACTGTGATTGTTGATGACCGACACGTAAGCACACCTTGGGGTTAAACAACTATGGAAATCGCTTCAGGACCCCAAAATGATGAATAATAGTCCACAAAACGGGTCAGAATTGGACAAAACTGTGAGTGTTGACGACGGACACATAAACGCACCCCGGGGTTCATTAATCGTGGAAATCGCTCTGGGTCCCCAAAATGCTGAGTAATAGTGCAGGAAACCGTGAGTAATAGTCCATGAAACGAGAATTGCTTTGGGACCCCAAAACGATGAGTAATAGTCCATGAAATGGGCAAGATATGGCCGAAACCGGGATTGTTGATGATCGACACGTAACCGCACCTTGGAGTTCGATAACCATGGAAATCACTCCTGGACCCCGAAATGGTGAGTAATAGAGCATGAAGCGGGCCAGAATTGGCCAAAACTGCGAGTGTTGATGACCAACACGTAAGCACACCTTGGGGTTCAACAACTATGGAAATCGCTTCGGGACCCGAAAACGATGAGTAATAGTCCACGAAACGGGTCGGATTTGGCCAAAGCTGTGAGTGTTGACGATGGACACATAAACGCACCCCGGGGTTCATCAATCGTGGAAATCGCTCTGGGTCCCCAAAACACTGAGTAATAATGCACGAAACCACGAGTAATAGTCCATGAAACGAGAATCGCTTTGGGAC
>NW_021284977.1:0-1485 GCF_002162155.2 Triticum dicoccoides
TTGTACCCCTGGGAGGGTAGGCCTATATAAACCCCCTAGGGCACCCATGCAAAGGGTTCCCACACTGATAGAACTAGCCAGATCCTTAGAGCAGGAGAGAGCTAGCCTTGCCTTCTCCTACCTCTAGACACAGCTCAAGAGCACCTTGTATCACTAGTGCCTTAGTGATCATGCAGAGATCCCGCAGAGCAGGAGTAGGAGTATTATCTCCATGGAGAGCCCCCAACCTGGGTAAAGTTCGCCGGCGTACGTGTCTACGCCTTATCCCGCTTCCAGGCACCGGCGACGTTCTACTCGCTCCCACCATGATAAGCCATCCATTGGCATATGTCGCACCCAACCCCCGGCACCTGATGTTCCTCGTCATTCCGTGTCTTTTGTTGTTGTAGTAGTTTCTAACTGTGAGCAGGTTGTGGAGGTGGAGGGCGATATGGAGCTGGGCCTGAAGATCTCCAATGACTATGTGGTACATCTACCCTCACATGACCTCTGTGATGAGATTCTTCTTACTCCTCCACTCGTACCCGAGGCGGTGATCAGATTTAGCAAGCGTAATGCTCTAGAATTGTAGGAGAACATCGAGACCAAGGCCATACATCGCGCACAACAGAAAGATCTTGAAGGTACTTCTCGTGTACCTTGTAAGAACTCCTTTGCGGCCTTAAGTAATAATGAGTTGTTAAATAAGGCCAATGGGATGGGTGTTTTAATTCCTGATGATGACTTTACTAGTGTTGACGTGCTTAGAGACCTGGAGAGGGTTAGAGAGAATCTTGATGAGAAGAATAGAGCTGGGAATAATACCCAGGACCTTATTGATGATATTCTTGTTTCCAATGGGCTGGGTAAAAAGGCTCCTGTTAACCTGACCTAGTTGGATTAGGAAGAGGTGTTGTATGAGAACATTTCCTCCGGGAATAATAGGGAAAAAATGAAAAAGAAATCTGTGGTGAAGCTGCCTAGACCTGTGACTAGGAGCCGAAAGAAAACAGCCACGACAGAAGAACCGAGATGTAGCCCTACACTACCTCCTGGTATGGCTACTAGGTCACAATTCCACCAAAACCGTTCCAAATGATAGGTCTCATTTGGGGCAGGCAAGAAAGGAATGGCCACCTGCGTCTCGGATTTGATTAGTGACCATTCCTTGGACTTTATTGGGCTATAAGAAACCAGGAAAACTATATTTACTCCTAAATCTATTAGAAAGATTGATCGCTTCTCCACATTTAGATGGGAATGGATCCCATCTTAGGAAAATCTGGGGGAATCCTATGTGGTGTATAACAAGATTCTCTGGACATTGTCTCATGTTGTAAAGGTAAATATGTCCTTCAGCTAATACTGAATGACAAGAAGATGAAAGTTAGATGGGTGTTGTTGGTGGTTTATCGGGCAGCCCACGAGGAATACAAAGAAGATTTCCTAGTGGAACTTACTGCTATGTGCAGCAACATGAGCGTACCCTATATTATGGGGGGGGGG
>NW_021284978.1:0-1023 GCF_002162155.2 Triticum dicoccoides
CGGAGTCTTGGTCATTTTACCCATAAGGCATGGTTCGCATGTGTCAAATGATTCATAATCAAGAGACTCTAAAAGTCCATCAGCATGGAGCTTCTTCATGCGTTTGACACCTATGTGACCAAGGCGGCAGTGCCACAGGTATGTGGGACTATCATTATCAACCTTACTTCTTTTGGTACTCACATTATGAACATGTGTAGCATCACGTTCGAGATTCATAAAGAATAAACCATTCACCATAGGAGCATGACCATAAAACATATCTCTCATAAAAATGGAACAACCATTATTCTCAAATTTAAAAGAGTAGCCATCTCGAATTAAACGAGATCCCGATACAATGTTCATGCTCAAAGCTGGCACTAAATAACAATTATTAAGGTTTAAAACTAATCCCGAAGGGAGATGCAGAGGTAGCGTGCCGACGGCGACCACATTGACCTTGGAACCATTCCCGACGCGCATCGTCACCTCGTCCTTTGCCAGTTTCCGCTTATTCCGCAGCCCCTGCTTTGAGTTACAAATGTGAGCAACTGCACCGGTATCAAATACCCAGGAGCTACTACGGGCACTAGTAAGGTACACATCAATTACATGTATATCACATATACCTTTTGTTTTGCTGGCCTTCTTATCCGCTAAGTACTTAGGGCAGTTCCACTTCCAGTGACCGCTTCCCTTGCAATAAAAGCACTCAGTCTCGGGCTTGGGTCCATTCTTTGGCTTCTTCCCGGCAGCTTGCTTGCCGGGCGCGGCAACCTCCTTGCCGTCCTTCTTGAAGTTCTTTTTACCCTTGCCTTTCTTGAACTTAGTGGTTTTATTGACCATCAACACTTGATGTTCCTTCCTGACTTCTACCTCTGCTGATTTCAGCATAGCAAATACTTCAGGAATGGTCTTTTCCATCCCCTGCATATTGAAGTTCATCACAAAGCTCTTGTAGCTTGGTGGAAGCGACTAGAGGATTCTGTCAATGACCGCATCATCCGGGAGATTAACTCCCAGCTGAGTCAAGCGGTTATG
>NW_021284979.1:0-1443 GCF_002162155.2 Triticum dicoccoides
TACTTGCTGCGGTAGCTGAACCCCTTTATCCTTTGCATGACCTGTCATTGCCACAGTAAATAGATGAAACCCACTAGCATGAGTAGGAGTTGTTTGAGCCCTGTTGTGCCTACTCATTCATGTTTGTTTGTCATGCCTGCTACTGCTTAGAGTTGAGTCAGGTCTGATTCATCGGGGATGAATCAGAGGTGTGTGAACATGTCCTACCATGTGTGAGCTAAGTGTGTGAACACGATTTGGTAAAAGGTGTCGGTGAGAGGCCATGTAGGAGTACATGGTGGGTTGTCTCATTGAAGCCGTCCTTAGGAACTGAGTTCTGTGTTTGTGATCCATGACTCAGTTACTACCATACATTGGGCCCTGAAATATGACCCCGCTCGACTTCTTAATCACCCTTGTCCTCTGTCCAGGAGTTGCAAGTAGTTTCTGGTGTTTGTAGTATGCTGGAGGCCGTGGACAGTGCTGACCGTAGGGGTGGGCTGTGATGCGGTAGGCACGTGGCCGGGTACACTGGGCGCCCGTTTGGTGTCACGGAACCCTGTTCACATCGTTTGGGGCTGTGAGCGAAACTCCGGCCGGATCTCCTCATGGATGGAACCCGAATAGGCGATAAACCTGGACTAGAGACTTGAGTGTTTAGGTAGGTCGTGGTCTACACCCACGTCGGCTTTCGCTTGAAGTCTGCCGAGCACATGTCGTGTGCAGACGCTAAGTGGTGGAAACATGTATGAAGAAGTACACCCCTGCAGGGTTAACATCATCTATTCGAATAGCCGTGTCCGCGGAAAAGGACTTCTGGGTTGCTTATATCAGTTCATAGACAAGTGAAAGTGGATACCCTAAAATACGCAAGATAAGCGTGAGTGCTATGGACGGCGTTCTCGTAGGGAGGCGGGAGCGGTTCCATAGTGGTGTATTGATATGGTGAATATGTGGACTCGTGTGCGCCACCTCAAAAGAGTCGCTTGCAGTCGTAGTTCAGGATAGCCACCGAGTCAAAGCTGGCTTGCTGCAGTTAAACCCCACCATCCCCTTTGTTGATAATGATGCATATGTAGATAGTTCTGATGTAAGTCTTGCTGGGTACATTTGTACTCACGTTTGCCTATTTATGTTTTTGCAGAGAGACTTCGGTCTCGCTAGTAGTTTCGCGTGGACTTCGACGTTTAGCTTGTTACCTCAGCTACGATCTTGTGCCCTCGGCAGTATCTGGCAGATAGTCAGGCTTCTCAGCCTTTTTCATTTATAGTGGTCTGTACTCAGACATGATAGTTTCCGCTTGTGCTTTGACTTGTATACTCTGAATGTTGGGTCATGAGACCTATGTTTGTAATATCTCGCTCCTCGGAGCCTAATGAATAAATACTTGATTTGTAGAGTCATGTTGTGATGCCATGTTGTATTTGCACATATCGAGCATATTGTGTGTATGTTATTGAAATG
>NW_021284980.1:0-1282 GCF_002162155.2 Triticum dicoccoides
CCTTCCTAATCCAGGATTCAGGCTTCCCCGGGTTGTCCGAGCGTAAAATATTCTTGTGTTTCTCAAAGTACGGAGCCACCAAGCTGGAATTGGTCAGTACAGTGTGGTGTGCTTCAGTCAGAGAATGGCCGTCCATACATATCGTTGATTTCCTTCCGATCGTGCCTTTTCCACTTAGTCTCCCCTCGTGCCGCGATCGAGGAAGACCAATCGGCTTAAGGTCAGGAACAAAGTCAACACAAAACTCAATTACCTCCTCATTTCCATAGCCCTTGGCGATGCTTCCTTCTGGCCTAGCACGGTTACGAACATATTTCTTTAATACTCCCATGAACCTCTCGAAGGGGAACATATTGTGTAGAAATACAGGACCGAGAACGAAAATCTCTTCGACTAGGTGAACCAGGAGGTGCGTCATAATATTGAAGAACGATGGCGGGAACACCAACTCGAAACTGACAAGACATTGGATCACATCGTTCTGTAACCGTGGTAGAACTTCTGGATTGATTACCTTCTGAGAGATTGCATTGAGGAATGCACATAGCTTCACAATGGCTACTCGAACATTTTCCGGCAGGAGCCCCCTCAAAGCAATCGGAAGCAATTGCGTCATAATCACGTGGCAGTCGTGAGACTTCAGGTTTTGGAACTTTTTCTCCGCCATGTTTATTATTCCCTTTATATTGGACGAGAATCCAGACGGGACCTTCATACTGCTCAGGCATTCAAAAAAGATGACCTTCTCTTCTTTGGTCAGAGCGTAGCTGGCACGACCTTGAAACCATTCCGGATGCCGGTCATCAGGGTCTTTCAAACGTTGCTGGTCCTGACGTGCTTCCTTTGTATCATTTGTCTTCCCATACACGCCCAAGAAGCTTAGGAGGTTCACGCAAATATTCTTCGTAACGTGCATCACGTCGATTGCAGAGCGGACATCTAGGACTTTCCAATATTCTAGCTCCCAGAATATAGATTTCTTCTTCCACATGGCTGCGTGCCCGTCAGCTCCCTTCGGAACTGATTGTCCGCCAGGACCCTTTCCAAAGATGACTTTCAAATCCTTGACCATATCAAATACCTCAGCACCAGTGCGTTCCGCAGGCTTCGGCCGGTGATCTGCCTTGCCGTTGTAATGCTTGCCCTTCTTTCTTACTGGATGAATTTTCGGAAGAAATCGACGATGCCCAAGGTACACGTTCTTCTTACAATTTGGCAAATGTACACTTTCAGTCTCATGTAAGCAGTGCGTGCATGCATTGTATCCCTTATTTGACAGTCC
>NW_021284981.1:0-1396 GCF_002162155.2 Triticum dicoccoides
GACTGCTTTTCCTCTTGCTTGTTTCAGCACCTGATCTTGCTGTAACTTGCAGGCAAGGTAAGGGAGGCCCAGCAGAAGAAAGACCTTGAGCTAGCTGAGAAGATCAAGCTTGCTGACGAGAAGTTAGCTTCAGTCACCAAGCTCGAACAAGACAATACCAATCTGAAAGCTGCTCTTGGGATTGCCAACAAGGAGGTCAGTCGACTGAAAACTGACAAAGCTGCCCTGACCGACCGAGTCAGCAAATTGACTGAGAAGAAAACTGAACTGGAGGCCTTCCTGAGTGGCCTTACCAAGAAGTTGTTTCTTATGCTTGAAGGTAAACCTCCATGTTTGGCAAATATTTCCAATTGTGGCTTTTTCCATTCGACTATCCCCTTGACTTAGCGATCACCCTTGCAGAATTTTGTCAAAACTTTGAAGAAGAAACTAGCCGACTGGAGCCAAACCTTGACCCCGTCAATTCTCCGGTGAACGACGAAGTTGCCATGGATGTTTTCCGACTGGAGTCTCGTGTTGCAGCTGTCATGGACTATCTCGCAAGGCTGAAGGCCGCCACGTCTCGCATCGACTCGATGCTCTGGCCTGAGGAGACACTTCAGAATGACCTTGAGTCGCTGATGGCCCGCTTGAACACGATCCCTGGTCGAGTGCAGGAGTGGAAGAAGTCCTCGGCTCGGTGTGGCGCAGATGTCGCTCTGTGTCTGGCCCGAGTCCACTGCAAAGATGCGCGAGAAGAGAAGCTGGCGGCCCTTCGGGTGGCCAATACCAAGAAGCACGACTTCAGATCCTTTATGGAAACTTTCCTTGCAGCTGCCACTCGGATCGCCGACGGGATTGACCTTGATGAATTTGTTGCACCTTCCAGCCCTCCACAGGAGGGGTAAAAAACTTCTTCTGGCTCGACGCTTTAAATTTGCCTCGGTATGCCGAGTGGAATTGTAACCAACAAACCTTAACAGGCTTGACGCCTGAGCACTTTCAGTTCCTTTAGATATCAATTCAAACTTGAATTTGGCGCTTGAATACGATTGCCTTCGGCTCGGAATGTCTTTTGCAGGTTCAAAGCAAGGTGCCTGTGCTGCAATCGACTTATTCTTTAGTCCACTTAGACGAGCACTGGGCTGCAGCTAAGCCCCCGAGTGAGAGGGTTGCTCTTCACTCGGTAGGATTTTTGTAACCTAGGCGAGCACAGGGCCGCAGCTAAGCCCCCGAGTGAGAGGATTGCTCTTCACTCGGTAGGATTTTCACAACTTAGGCGAGTGCTTGGACTGCAGCTAAGCCTCCGAGTGAGAGGGTTGCTCTTCACTCGGTAGGATTTTCACAACTTAGGCGAGTGCTTGGACTGCAGCTAAGCCTCCGAGTGAGAGGGTTGCTCTTCACTCGGTAGGATTTT
>NW_021284982.1:0-1071 GCF_002162155.2 Triticum dicoccoides
GAGGAGGGTGAGGCGAGTGGAGGCGAGAGCCAGGACGAGGAGGAATGGGACTCGGACGTTGCAGAGGATGATGATGATGACGGCGATGATGGCGGTGATGAAGATGACGTTGAAGACGAGGAAGAAGAGGAGGAGGAGGTCGTACCACCGCGCTCGGAAAGGCGGTCGAAGCTTGTCCACGACCCTTCGACCGAACGTGGTAAGGGGGTTGCGACCGCTGCTCAGTCGACCAAACGCCCTCGGACCACCTCTCCAGTGCCGACTGAAAAGGCGCCGAAGCAGCCCTGGGCGGCCTCGTCGAAGCCGATCAAGCTCCTGCCGAAGATGAAGGTGTCCATCCCCACCATATCAGGGTAACCGTGCTGCTTAAGTCTTCTTATTTTGTGTGAACTTTGTCTCTGGTCGACGCTGAAGTTAGTCGACTGATCCTTTGGAGTTGCAGTGCTGCTACTTCTGAAACCTCAGCCCGGGCCGATGACCACGAGATGGAGGACGCAGCAACTTCGAAACCAGGTACTGTATTCTTAACGCCGTTCTTAGTCGACTGACTCGCGATCTCTGATCCTGATTCTTCTCCGTAGCTCCACCCAATGTTGTTATCGATCTCCCTGACGATGATGAGGATGAAGAACCACTGAAGCACAGGAGGAGTCGGAAAGCGTCCGCCAGTAAGGTGCCTCAGGATGTGACGGCGCCTGAGATTCCGACTGCGGAGGAAGGGAACACCACTCGACACACGGTGTCCTTCGCAGATCCATTGACGAGTGCTCAGCAACCCTCCCTCTTCGCAACGCACCATGTCCCGGAGGACCAAGCTGGCGCGGCGAAGGAGGCAATACGCCAAGCGGGGATCATGATGGAGCAGCTGAAGACCATCCGGGATGCGAGCCAGGCGGCATATGACGCCAGTTCTGCCCTCCAAAGCAATGTTCAGGTCAGTCGACCACCGTTTGTTCTGTTGGATTTGCTACCAAAAACTTTTCCTTTCCGGGATTTATAGTAGTCACCCACTGGGTGTGTCGATTAAACTCCATGTTAGCGGGGGCACGCTGAGTGCACCCGCTGGGTGTA
>NW_021284983.1:0-1778 GCF_002162155.2 Triticum dicoccoides
TAACATGATGTCATGCCTAGCACCCCCCCGGCTGGAGGACCTATCATTATAGATTCCTTTTCAGCAAGGTTATCCATTCGTCCATGAGGAAATTGTAAGACTTATTCTACAAGTTATTCCTGATGGATCCTTCGTGTTTCCAAAGTCTGATCTTCACCTGAAGACCATGTCAATGCTATCTCGAAGCATGTCAATGGTACTCCGATTTTCAACAGGAACATTTGAAGCACGATGCTAAATTTTATTTATCACTTATCCTAACACCGTTGTATGGGTAATATCATGAGATTCCTTCCCCCTTACCTAAATGGTTTTCTACTTTATATCCTGTCATGGATATCATGCTCTGCTTGTCATTGGGAAGGATATACCCCTGAAATATGTGTTTAAACACATTTTCCTTTCCATTGTTCTATTTAATCTGATGATCATATTTTCCTTCCATTGTTGGTTTAACCTTTCTTGTGATCTATATGATCTGAGAAGTAATATTTTCCTGCTTATGTAAACACCTCGTTGTACAATTCTGTCAGTAAGACCCTGTTACTTTTGTTGATGACATTCCGGTAACCATCGATGGACGAGAACTTTGCCTACTGGTCCTCCTCGTTCAACGAGCAGGAAAATGGTTCTCTTCGTCCCTCGCCCTTGGTACCGACATTGTTGCCAACATAACTGACATGCTACTCTCTGACATGCCTTGCTATCGTGATCGTACAAGATGTCAGCCCCCCTTTCTACTTTTAACCCACATGATGGGCCCATAACCCACAGGTCCCAGGAACGAAACCTGACTCTCCTGTACACCCCCTGTTCCCAAAGTTATTCCTCACGCGTGGCCCCATGTGTAATTCATGAGCCACCTTCCGATGAGATCATCCATCTGGTATCTGACGCAATACTTATTCCCATTGCTCTGAATCCCTTTCACACTTTGTTTCAAACATCGAAAGATTGCCTATCCGATTGAAACTTCTCATGGTACCTTCTTACTTTGCTCTCGATAACTTCTTAAGTTTCAATACGAGAGATACTTATGCTTCTCCCCTTGAGTTAATTGTCCGATGATCAATTATGTTAGAATCCGTCCTTATAGAGTTTTTCCCCTCTTATCTTTTCGTAAGTCCGGTGATGATCCTGAAGGAAGGACGGCAACTTCATCATGATGCATTGATGCAGAGAAATGAAGACATCACCAAAAGGGATCAACTACTTCGAGAACAGCAACCAAGACCGAGGAGATCCGTTAGAATACTGTAACCAGAACTTTCCCCCTTACCCCCCTCCTAAATCTCGGGACGAGATTTCTTGTAGTGGAGGAGAATTGTGACGCCCGGATAATCAAGCTACAGTAATCCCACGTTAATGTTGCCACATCACCACGGTTACTGTTGTTAATCCCGCGTTAGTTCAAAACCGATTCAAATTCAAATCCAAAAGCAAGCGAACAATAAAAGTTTTCAAATATTAAAACTAAAATGTTCGGAGTGAACCAAATATTGTATAGGTAATTATGGTGGAGAAGCCACATCTTTATAAAATGTTTAAATACTATAAGATGAATAAAACAACAGCAAAACAATTATTTTAAAAACCTTTTGTGATTAATTAAATGTCAAACTAATTTATTTGAGGACTAGACTTCTTGTGACTATGGACTAAGTTGAAATACTAATTTAGATACTATTTTACTAAAAGTACAATAATAGAAAACAAAACAAAACAGAAAATGTAAAGTAAATAAAAGGTAAAAACAAAACAAAATAGAAGAAAAGGGA
>NW_021284984.1:0-1741 GCF_002162155.2 Triticum dicoccoides
AAAAAGGAAAGCAAAAAACAATAAAAGCCGAGAAAGAAAAAAATGGGCAAGCTCACCCGACAAGCTAGCGTGATTCATCTGTAGGGATCACTCGATTATATAGCACGCCTATTTCCCGCTTGGTGCGAGATGTGGGGCACCTCGCCTGAAGGAGACCACAGGCCACATGCCATAACCTCATTTTATGTTTTTGTTTTTTGCTTTCATTATTATTTTTATCTAAACTTCCAAATATTATATATATACACACACATAAAATATTTGAAAAATGTTACGATGTGTATCGAAAAATGTTTCTTATGTATACAAAAAATGTATAGAAATTTATACAATGTGTATGAAACAAGTTGATCATGTATTTAAAAAATGTTAATCAAGCAGTTTTTTATTCAAGAATTTTAAAAATATTAATAAAGCATTTCAAAAATGTTAAATATGTATAAAAAATGTTTCTCATGTATACGAAAAAGCTATACAAGAGAATATACAATGTGGATGAGAAACATTGATCAAGCATTTGAAGAATGTTAATAAAAAATGACCTTTCCAAACAGCGCGAGTCGTTTTTCCTCTCGAGAGGCGACTAGAAAACCTAGCTGCCGCCAGCGAGTTTCTTCCACCGCGTTACTACGGCGGCTCCCCTCCGCCGACGACCTCAGTCGTCGGTGGTGAGGGGGGTTGCCGGATCCACGTGTGTGGATAGTTTTGGGCTAAAGTAGCTTTGTTTTAGGCTGATCATCGTCTTGTCTTCGGCGGCGGCGATGACAACGCTAAATAAA
The DNA here is from genome assembly GCF_002162155.2 of Triticum dicoccoides. NCBI lineage: Eukaryota > Viridiplantae > Streptophyta > Magnoliopsida > Poales > Poaceae > Triticum > Triticum dicoccoides. Next base: position 780 of record NW_021284984.1, read on the forward strand.
GATTCTTCAGATCCTTTTCCGGCAAGGCGACCGGTCCTATGGCACGGAGCTTGGAAGGTAGTCCAGGAGCAGATGCAGATTGTGGTCTACATCGACGATATCTGGAAGACGAAACGTGTGCTCGGTTCGTGGTCGATGGATGGCAGGTGTGGTTTCCTCCATTGACGTCTTAGTCGTGGTGGGGTGCCAGATCTAGAGTTCGACGGCGTGTCCGGGATGTTGCCCCGTCTGATTCGTTCAACGGCAATGGCTTCACTTCTGGTGAGCCACGTTCGAGGTCCGCAAAGCTGCATATCAGCGATGGAGCCGCGTTGAGCTCAGGTGAGGAGGTGATCCATCAATCTTTTCTTCGGTGGCTACTGTGGTGGTGCCGAAGGCAGGTGACGAACGTTGATGTCAAGCTCAGAGATGTTCTGCTATCTTTTCAGTTTTGTCATGTCGGTCCTTACGTGATTTGTACTTTAATTATTTTGATATGAATGAGACACGTATTACCATGCAAAAAAAAGTATGTGAAAAATGTTAAGTTAATCAAGTATGTGAAATTTTTTAATCAAACATTTCAAAAACGTTCAAAGTGTATAGGAAAATAGTTTCCATGCATATAAAAATTTATACAGAAAATATACAATGTGTATGAAAAGAATATTAGTCATGTATTTAAAAATAATTAAACACGTATAAAAAAATATAGAAAGTATACAAAACAATGTTGATCATGTGTTCAACATTTTTCATCTCCTTCACAAACATATTTCTATACATGTTTAAAAAATATACAGAATTAAATTTTATACACGTTTAGTGTCTACTTTTTATTTCATGCATGTTGTACTTTTTTGTATAGATCAGAAACATTTTTATACACGTTTAACTTTGTGAAAATACATGATCAACATTTTTTCATGTAAAGAATAAAAAAACGGGGAAAATCAATGAAAAATGAAAAGGAAATCACAAGG
>NW_021284984.1:3771-4512 GCF_002162155.2 Triticum dicoccoides
TGTTTTCGTCGTCAGACGACATTTCCTATGTTCATAGGTGAAACATTAAGTACTTATTAGTTCTATTAATCCAACTAATTCAACTAGTTCTATTAATTAATTCAACTAGTTCAACTAATTCAACTAGATGATCAAATCTCATATACCTATAAATAAGTAGCTAGTTCTATATAGTAAAATTTTAATTAGATGATCAAATCTCATATACCTAAATTTAATGTATATCTAATTCATCTAACATCAATATATCTAATTCATCTATTAATTGAACTAATTCAACTAGTTCTATTAATTCAAATATTTGAACTAATTCAACTAAGCACTTACTAAAAATAAACTAGTTCTATTAAAAATAAACTAGTTCTATCTAATTCATCTAACATTTGACATTAATCTAACATTTTTATCTTGCTAATTCATCTAATTTCGATCATCTAATTAACAATTTGACATGCATTAATCTAATTCATCTAGCTAGCTAAAACTTTGACATTAATCTAAAAAACAGAAAACAGAAAATAAGTAAAAAATTGTGTGTGTGTGTGTGTGCGCGCGCGCGCGCAAGTGTACGTGTATGTGTGTGTGTGTGTATCTCTCTCTCTGTGTGTGTACGACCGGGCTCGACCGGCGCGGCGACTGGGCGGCAGCGGGAGACGTACGGCGACGACGGGGCGGCGGCGTACAGGGCGGCGGCGCGAGACGTACGGGGATCGACCGGCGCGGCGACGGGGCGGCGGCGCG
>NW_021284985.1:0-1279 GCF_002162155.2 Triticum dicoccoides
TTAAAGGTTTGGGGCTGTGACGCTTATGTGAAAAAGTTTCAGGATTGATAAGCTCGAACCCAAAGCGGATAAAATACATCTTCATAGGACACCCAAAAACAGTTGGGTATACCTCCTAATTCAGATCCGAAAGCAATATGAATTGTTTCTAGAATCGGGTCCTTTCTCGAGGAAAGGTTTCTCTCGAAAGAGTTGAGTGGGAGGATGGTGGAGACTTGATGAGGTTATTGAACCATCACTTCAACCAGTGTGTAGCAGGGCACAGGAAGTTGTTCCCGTGGCACCTACACCAATTGAAGTGGAAGCTTATGATATTGATCATGAAGTTTCGGATCAAATCACTGCCATACCTCGTAGGGTGACAAGGATACGTACTACTTCAGAGTGGTACGGTAATCCTGTCTTGGAAGTCATGTTGCTAGACAACAATGAACCTACGAGCTATGGAGAAGCGATGGTGGGCCCGGATTCCGATAAATGGCTCAAGGCCATAAAACCCGAGAGAGGATCCATGTATGAAAACAAAGTGTAGACTTTGGAAGAACTACTTGATGGTCGTAAGGCTGTTAGGTACATATGGATTTTGAAAGGAAGACAGACAATCATGGTAAGTGTCACCATTGAGAAAGCTCGACTTGTCGTTAAGATGTTTTTCGACAAGTTCAAGGAGTTGACTACGATGAGACTTTCTCACTCGTAGCGATGCTAAGAGTCTGTTGGAATTATATTAGCAATTACTACATTATTTATGAAATCTTGCAGATAGGATGTCAAAACATTGTTTCCTCGACAATTAAAGGTTGTATGTGATACAACCGGAAGGTTTTGTCTATCCTGAAATATGCTAATAAGTATGCAAAGCTCCAGCAATCCTTCTGAGGACTGGAGTGAGCATCTCGGAGTTGGAATGTATGCTTTGATGATGATCAAAGATTTTGGGTGTATAAAAAGTTTATGAGAAACTTGTATTTCCAAAGAAGTGAGTGGGAGCACTATAGAATTTCTGATGAGTATATGTTGTTGACATATTAATGATCAGAAATGACGTAGAATTTCTGGAAAGCATATAGGGTTATTTGGAAAGTGTTTTCAATGGAAAACCTGGATTAAGCTACTTGAACATTGAGCATCAAGATCTATAAGGATAGATCAAAACGCTTAATAGTACTTTCAAATGAGCACATGCCTTGACGTGATCTTGAAGGTGTTCAAGATGGATCAGTCAAAGAAGGAGTTCTTGCCTGAGTTGTAAGGTATGAAGTTAAGACTTAAAGCTCGA
>NW_021284986.1:0-1061 GCF_002162155.2 Triticum dicoccoides
TAAGGTGTTAGAGAAAATAAATGATAATGCATATAAACTTGAGCTGCCTGCAGATTTTGGGGTTAGTCCCACTTTTAACATTGCAGATTTGAAGCCTTATTTGGGTGAGGAAGATGAACTTCCGTCGAGGACGACTTCATTTCAAGAAGGGGAGGATGATGAGGACATCAATACAATTGTTACACCCACAGCCCCTGCTGCTATACATACTGGACCAATTACTAGAGCTCGTGCACGCCAACTAAATTATCAGGTACTTTCGTTTCTTGGTAATGATTCTAATGTTCATGAGAATATGATGCTGCCTAAATTGGATACATTTGTTTTGCTTACAAATGAAGGGCCTAGCTTGGAGAAGGATGAACATTGGAGCAAGAACAAGCATGGAGATGATGGCATCCGCAAGGGGAACAAGAACGGAGTTACAAGTGATGATTTCAGGACTTTGAAGCCACCATAATGGGTGCATGAAGCCTTGGACGAAATATACAAGATGCCACTTCATAAATTTCGTCCCGAGGCTATTTTAGGTGCTGCGTCACCTTATTATTGGGCCAGGCCCATGTAATTTCGAAATACATAAGTATAGGCTATTTTTAGAGTCTGTATGTGTGGGGAAACAAGAGATAGGGTTGATTTCGGACCCCTCCACCAAGGGCCACGAAATTCCCCCCCTCTTCCTCCATATATACAGCCCTTAGGGCATCGTTTAGACTTTGGGTTTTGTTTAGATTAAAAGTTCACCATAGCTGCAACTTCGCGTACTTCGTTTGTGTTCAACGACCAGACAAAGGCGTCACAGAACCCCACCTTGATCAATAAAGCTTTCATCTTATATTCGCAATATCCAGATTGCAATCTCAGTTTCTTGCTTGTTCTTCGTTTGCTCGCAGGAAACAGACCCTCGTGGTCAGGTTGATCGTGCTCCGGCGTGGTCAATAACCTCTCGGAGTTGGTTTAGCGATTGCTAAGGCGCGACGTCCTCGCACGTTCGTAGTCGGATCGTCAAAGTCGACTTCCACCAAAGCGAAATCCACCATCTCATCGAAAGACGGGACACC
>NW_021284987.1:0-1093 GCF_002162155.2 Triticum dicoccoides
CAGATTTGAAGCCTTATTTGGGTGAGGAAGATGAACTTCCGTCGAGGACAACTTCATTTCAAGAAGGGGAGGATGATGAGGACATCAATACAACTGTTACACCCACAGCCCCTGCTGCTATACATACTGGACCAATTACTAGAGCTCGTGCACGCCAACTAAATTACCAGGTACTTTCGTTTCTTGGTAATGATTCTAATGTTCATGAGAATATGATGCTGCCTAAATTGGATACATTTGTTTTGCTTACAAATGAAGGGCCTAGCTTGGAGAAGGATGAACATTGGAGCAAGAACAAGCATGGAGATGATGGCATGCGCAAGGGGAACAAGAACGGAGTTACAAGTGATGATTTCAGGACTTTGAAGCCACCATAATGGGTGCATGAAGCCTTGGACGAAATATACAAGATGCCACTTCATAAATTTCGTCCCGAGGCTATTTTAGGTGCTGCGTCACCTTATTATTGGGCCAGGCCCATGTAATTTCGAAATACATAAGTATAGGTGATGAGGACATAACTACCTTGGATATGACCAAAAATATTGCATATATGCATATTTGTGAGGTGATTTCTAGTGCAAACTATTCAATAATCTATTTATGTTATCCAGAACAAAAATACTTCACACACTTTTGTGTTTTGTCTAATTGCAGGTGTATGGGACATTTGTACAATCCACATATGAAGATAAGGAAGAAAGAGATGTTTATTTGCTGTCCAAAAAGTTCTCTCACGTCACTTTTGGCCCAAGAGAAGATAGAGTCCAAGTCTCTCACGTTCTGGATTCAGATTCGGACTGCACAGACACACCTGACTCAAAACGCACACAAGTTTTTCATACGGACTCCGAATTGGGTGATTCTTTTTTTTGTTGGAAACTAGATTTCGTGCACTTTCCAACCCAATTGGAATCACCTTCAAATTCGTCCGGAGTGTTGAGTTGTGGACGAAACAATCTGATGCTGCAGCAGAATCCGAGTCAAACTACAAGTCCAAAGGTGTTACATCACCTCCACTTGGGCCCATTGGCCTTGTACGACCTAGATTTAGTTTTAGGCTGCCTTGGGACGTCCTCCCACCTCCTTGGCC
>NW_021284988.1:0-1082 GCF_002162155.2 Triticum dicoccoides
CTAGCACAAGATCATGTAGTTCGTATGCTAAAGCTTTTCTAATGTCAAGTATCATTTCCTTAGACCATGAGATTGTGCAACTCCCGGATACCGTAGGAGTGCTTTGGGTGTGCCAAACGTCACAACGTAACTGGGTGGCTATAAAGGTACACTACGGGTATCTCTGAAAGTGTCTGTTGGGTTGGCACGAATCGAGATTGGGATTTTGTCACTCCGTGTAAACGGAGAGGTATCTCTGGGCCCACTCGGTAGGACATCATCATAATGTGCACAATGTGACCAAGGGGTTGATCACGGGATGATGTGTTACGGAACGAGTAAAGAGACTTTCCGGTAACGAGATTGAACAAGGTATCGGTATACCGACGATCGAATCTCGGGCAAGTACCATACCGCTAGACAAAGGGAATTGTATACGGGATTGATTGAGTCCTTGACATTGTGGTTCATCCGATGAGATCATCGTGGAACATGTGGGAGCCAACATGGGTATCCAGATCCCGCTGTTGGTTATTGACCGGAGAACATCTCGGTCATGACTACATGTCTCGCGAACCCGTAGGGTCTACACACTTAAGGTTCGATGACGCTAGGGTTATAAAGGAAGTTTGTATGTGGTTACCAAATGTTGTTCGGAGTCCCGGATGAGATCCCGGACGTCACGAGGAGTTCCGGAATGGTCCGGAGGTAAAGATTTATATATAGGAAGTCCTGTTTCGGCCATCGGGACAAGTTTCGGGGTCATCGGTATTGTACCAGGACCACCGGAAGGGTCCCGGGGGCCCACCGGGTGGGGCCACCTGCCCCGGGGGGCCACATGGGCTGTAGGGGGTGCGCCTTGGCCTACATGGGCCAAGGGCACCAGCCCCTAGAGGCCCATGCGCCAAGATATAGGAAAAAGGGGAGAGTCCTAAAGGGGGAAGGCACCTCCGAGGTGCCTTGGGGAGGATGGACTCCTCCCCCCCTCTTAGCCGCACCCCTTCCTTGGAGGAAGGGGCAAGGCTGCGCCTCCCCCCTCTCCCCTGCCCCTATATATAGTGGAGGGGAGGGAGGGCATCCATACCTGAGCCCTTGGCGCCTCC
>NW_021284989.1:0-701 GCF_002162155.2 Triticum dicoccoides
GTGTGGTGCAGATGTCGCTCTGTGTCTGGCCCGAGTCCACTGCAAAGATGCGCGAGAAGAGAAGCTGGCGGCCCTTCGGGTGGCCAATACCAAGAAGCACGACTTCAGGTCCTTTATGGAAACTTTCCTTGCAGCTGCCACTCGGATCGCCGACGGAATTGACCTTGATGAATTCGTTGCACCTTCCAGCCCTCCACAGGAGGGGTAAAAAACTTCTTCTGGCTCGATACTTTAAATTTGCCTCGGTATGCCGAGTGGAATTGTAACGGACAAACCTTAACAGGCTTGACGCCTGAGCACTTTCGGTTCCTTTAGATGTCGATTCAAACTTGGATTTGGTGCTTGAATACGATTGCCTTCGGCTCGGAATGTCTTTTGCAGGTTCAAAGCAAGGTGCCTGTACTGCAATCGACTTATTCTTTAGTCCACTTAGGCGAGCACTGGGCTGCAGCTAAGCCCCCCGAATGAGAGGGTTGCTCTCCACTCGGCAGGGTTTTTATACCTTAGGCGAGCACAGGGCTGCAGCTAAGCCTCCGAGTGAGAGGATTGCTCTTCATTCGGTAGGATTTTTATACCTTAGGCAAGCACAGGGCTGCAGCTAAGCCTCCGAGTGAGAGGATTGCTCTTCATTCGGTAGGATTTTTATACCTTAGGCGAGCACAGGGCTGCAGCTAAGCCTCCGGGTGAGAGGGTTGGCTTAC
>NW_021284990.1:0-886 GCF_002162155.2 Triticum dicoccoides
GCGCTCGGGGCTCGGCTGCTCGATGAAGTGGACAGCGGCGGAGCTCCTGGACACGGTGAGACGGCGTGGGGTGGTCGGAGGGCGTGGCTACGGTGAGGGGGTGGCGGCGATGGCGTCGGCCATGGCTGGGGCGTGCGAGGGGGAGGAGCTGGAGAGGAGAGGGGGTGTCTGGGGGGTTCGGGGGAGAGAGGGAGGCTGATCCACGGCGTTAGCCGGGCGAGGGAGGCGGCGAGGCGGCGAGCAGGTGCGTGGCGAGCTGCGGTGCCGCCGCCGAGCACCTTGGCTGCCTGCCTGGCGAGCCAAGCAGCTCGCTGTAGCGGTGGCCGGGCTGGGCCGGCCAGGTGGGCTGGCTGGTGGGCCGGGGGCAGGCGCCAGGTAAGCTTTTCCCTTTTTTTCTGTTTCTGTTTTCTTTTTTTAATATATCTACAACTTTGTTGAATTTAATAAAATACCTAGGCAACTTCAAAAATCACCAAATCACTCCTGGTCCATAGTTGGTTTATTTCCAACATGAAACATTTTAGTTTGGAGGTATTTGAGCATTTAAATATTTTATATAATTTTAAATGCCCAAATTCAAATATTTATGAATTAATTCAAAAACCCTAGAATGGCCTAGGAAAATGTGCACCACTTTTGGCAGAGGTTCTGAACCAAGACAAAAATGATGGGCATTTTAGAAGGGCATTTCAGGTTCATTGAAAATTATTTTAGTAAACCCTAGTTGGTTTCAGAGGGGACTGGGGGTTCTGTCATCCCCATTTCAAGTTTCTGATGAAAGAGTAAACATGATGCAACACTCTAATGCATGACTAGCTAGGGTGTGACAACTCACCCCCACTCAAAAGAATCTCGTCCCGAGATTTGGGTTCCTCCGGGAAGAAGG
>NW_021284991.1:0-1838 GCF_002162155.2 Triticum dicoccoides
TCTGCCTGAGATTCAGCTCTGGTTGGTGTTAGGATATTCCAGGCTCATCGAGTCTTAGGAAGAAAAATGAAAGTTTGCAACACAAATCGACGAGATGACGTTGCGGGATTCTCGGGAGATGAACTACGATAGCAAGCTCCAAAACATGAGCTGGTTCTGCTACAAACATGTGAACACGTTGTCCCAGACAAGCATGACCACGTGGTAGTCTTATAATAAAACACTACCGAGTTCAGGAGGGGGAACCATCAACGAGGGTATCGAAGTTCTTTCATAAGTCCGGATTAGCTCTTATGAAGGAACTCCTTCTCCTTGAACAAATCAATCAGTGGCTTGGTGTGCTAGGGATACATATAGATTGAAGGTTGCAAGTCTTCAAACCACAGCATTCTTCGCACGTGTGCATGACTGATTTGGAATGATTCCAAAGAAAGCAACATTAACTTTCTCGAATCCACGGCGGCAACTTGCATCAGATGCACATGAATTAAAGGAAGTCACTACCTTCATCCAAACATATGCTTCATGAGCTAGCATGAACAAATGCTTTCAAAAGTTTCCAACACTAGCTTAATGTGCAGCAAAATTATGGAGAAGACAAGGATGTTGTCAATGGGCACAACAACAATTCATCTGGGTTTCCTTTTAAAAGGAATTCCATAGTTAAGTGAACAAGTGATAGCATTGGTCAGACCCAAAAGATATAATGGTGTATGCTCGAGGGATCAACCACGAATAAGACAACATTACGAGCATCGTTGGTACTGATTTGATTTGACGATAGCCCACACTCAAATCAAAGGATTGATAAGACAATAGGTCCAGCAACTGATCACAAGGACCAATCGATGAAGATATCATCTTTCTTCAACACACACTACACAAGAATATCCCTTTGGAACGAACTAAGTCAGACAAGCTTTTATCTTCCAACTCTCCAAGTTGTTGTCTAGCTTAACCAACTAGCTCAGGGATATCTAACACCGATTCTTGGAGAGAAGGTGGTTCACAAGAAACCAACTTGATCACGAACTCAACATAGCGGTCAGGTGACAACCCGGTAACACCTCCAAGAAGATATTTGGAAAGTCACGAACCACCGGTATGTTACTAAGCTCGAGAACAATCTTGCTTTTGAGGGCAAGACGATATGATCAAATGAGTGAGGACTTGACAAGATCCTAACTCATCAATCGACGGGTGCACCGAAATAAGGACTAGGTAGCACGATCAGTCTTAGAAGGATGATTCGAAAACCAACATACTAAGAATGAAATTATTATCCTTTAACTACCAAGCAACAGAGTTGCTAGCAGTATTGATTTCACACATCACAATTCATTTGCCGGTATTCCGGTTGCATCAACACGAGGGCCGAGGAATGAACAGTGATGGCAAGAACTATCACTGTACCAAGAGTTCATGGGATGGTGTGCAATTCCTATAACAATCTCGATATAAAATATGTAATACTCCAAGGTAGAGCAGAACCAAAAGCTGGATTGGCATTTGATCTGCGGAATACAACTACTTTGACCCAATCCTAGATATGGAAGAGGTACTGGAGTTTGTTTCTCCTAGTCATTCCGGAATAGAATGGCTTGACAGACCACAAGAGTCATAGGCATCGATGAACGAACGCACGCATACTCTTGACTATCAATTGATAGACGAGGGTCAGAATGCAACTAAAGAGAACAACTCAAAGGAACATATAACTTTCTGAGTTGTGGATGCATAGATTAGTATGTCGAACCAAGTTCAACATATTTCTTCCGGATAACCCATGCAGAAAGGTAGAACTGGCAGAGTCACGATTTATGAATGGAGAACTCCTC
>NW_021284992.1:0-1873 GCF_002162155.2 Triticum dicoccoides
CGACTGGCCAGGTTGGTCGCTCGGAGTAGATGAGGCGGATCGCGGCGGCGAGCGGGTGATCAATCCGATCGCGCGCGAGGTCGTGGACGCCGCTCGGTGGAGGCGGGGTGGTGGCGGAGTCCGAGATGAAGCCGGCGTGCGTCAGCACCGGCACCCGGGCTGCAAAGCAGCGCCAGCGCCCGGGGAGCGAGGCCTGAGCGACCAACTGTGCAGCGGCGCTTGAGCTCGAGGCCGCCGCCGGGCTTAACGCAGCCAGCCTGACGCAGCCGGGGACGAGGCTGGCGAGGCAACCCGTAGGGCCGCCGGACATGGCGGAGGCGGGTGGCATGGATCGATTGGCGGGTTGGCGCGCGAGCGGCGGCTATGATTGGCCGCCGTGTGGAGGCGATGCAGGTGTCCCGGTCGTAGAGGGCGGAGACGGTCGGCGTAGATCGACGGGCGGGCCGGCGCGCAGACGACGGCCGTGAGGGGCCGCTTGTTGCGTGAGGCCGCCGGGTCGATGAAGGAGCCGGCCGGTCGCGACGGTATCGGAGTAGAGGCGCACGGGGGTCGATGGCGGCGGCGGGCGACGCAAACCGATCAAGCATAGATCGGAAAACCAAAAAGGAAACGCCGATTAAGATGACCGACGGGAGAGAGAAAAACCCGGAGCAAGGTCTTGGGAAAAGACTCTTTAGAGCAGCCGGTCAACACGACCGGCGGATGAATCCTAGGTACGGGCGGCACGGCCCTCGGTGGCAATCATGAAGGCCGACCGTCCCGTCGGCTGCTATTCTCTCCAGTCAATGCGTCCACGATGTGACACCGTCCACAACGCTCCCGCTACGACTGCGGGGGATGTTAGAAATATATTTGGGTTACTTGTATTTGGTACTCTAGGATTTGTAATCCTTCTCCTACCTTATCTCCAGGAGAGGTCTCTTGCCCTCCAAATCTTGTACTCAATATATACTCGCCCTCGAGGCTCAATAATACATCCATCATATTCCACAACAATCCCTCATCCTTTCTTCTAACACTACATACAAACAACCAAACCTTGCCTTGATTAACCAGTGGAGAATCGCGTTAACTCTTTTGGGCCAAACTCCGCTATAATCTCTAGGTGCAGCTGTGCAGGCTCATGCCACACGTTTTGTTACGTGATTTTTATTCTAAGAAAATAGTGTTACAATCAACTAAAATTAGCTTTGAAATACAATTTGGATTCTGACGCAACTAGAAGGCGGTGCTATCTCGTTCTACCATAATTAGCCAGACAGAGGGCAGGCCTATTTTGATTACGCTCAATCTTCACTCTCTCTATCGGCCTAATGCATTTTTCGAGCCTAATTTGACCATATGTTAGAGCAAGTTACACAAATCATACCATTAAACGTGAAAGGAGTTTTCAATGATATAATTTTTACATTATACATCTTATATACTATTAAGCTTGTCAATAGTTAAAGACAGTATGGAATTAGACCCTATATATATGGAGGGAGGAAGTAGGAACAAACTCATGATCCCCGGCAGCCAGGGCAAGAACCCTCGTACCCAGCCACGGCTAGGGTTCCTCCTACCCCACGTTGGCGCCGGTGCTGGTCTGCCTCATCTCCTGTGGCCTTAGGGCCATTGAGGCGTGGTGGATCTTTGGCCCTTGCTAGCGTTAGAGCTTCATTTTTGGATGCTTTTTTGAGCTTTCTTAGAGTTGGTGTCTTGCTCAGAGAGATGAGGCGCCGCCGGCTCTTTAAAGATGGAATAAGATTCTCCCCGCATAGCCCCCGCCCCGGTGGTGCTTCTAGTATCATCGTAGGGCGTATAGAGGTTTTTCTCCGATGGATCTCACAGGATTCTGTTGGCATTTGTCTTCAGTTGATCCATGTCGATC
>NW_021284993.1:0-5361 GCF_002162155.2 Triticum dicoccoides
ATATATATATATATATATATATATATATATATATATATATATATATATATATATATATATATATAGATATATAGACACACACACTATAGGTTCCTAAGTATATCTGTACTCTTCATGAACCTAAAATTTTATACTTATATTATGTACCAAGGAGATTTATACACATTTCGACTCTTCTACACCGATATAACCTTGGACCAAAATCAACGGTGCAAAAATTTCATCTTATCTCGACGAACATATAGACTTGCCGTGTTAATATAAAATCTGTAAAAATGGTCCTCTTAGAACTTGGATCAAGCCTTCTTTTTTCTATCGATGATTTTAATATATTAAGCGATATATAGTCAGCCAAAATTAGTAGTTGATGTACATTTCATATATTTTATTACGGCTTCCGCGTGTAAGATGGATGGTTACCAGAGATTTCTTCTGCTGTACTCCCTCCGTTCCATAGTGGAGTGCATATAGAATTTTTGTAAAGTCAAACGGTGCAAACTTTGAGCAAGTTTGTAAAGAAAACTATTTATATCTACACAATACCTAATATATAAAATATGAAACTACATCTTATGTTGAATCAATGATATATGTTTGACATTCTAGATGTAAATGTTTTTCTTCACAAACTTGATCAAAATTTGGTGAGGTTTGACTTTTTCAAAAAAATCTATATGTACTACATTATTGAACAGAGGGAGTATTTCTTAACCTCCTATCACACGCCATGTTAGGTGTCAATTTTGTTGCTAGACATGGACCATCAAATGTGGTGCATTTTTTTTCCTGTCAGTCGTTTACTATAATATTATCTTACCTCATAGTTAGATACATTTCGTCATATTGCTTCTGTCATCCTTATTATTCATCCCATGGAATGATTTTTCATAGCTGAAAGTATTTACTATGTCTTCATATGATGTACTCCCTACAACCTCCTTTAGTACTATCTACAGCCTCTTGCATGCGCCTGCATTCTTTGGATCGTGTGGATGCATAAGGAGAGGGCACAATCTATTTGAATCGACCTGAAACCTTGTGCAGTCAGTTCGAACAATTGTTTTTTCTGAAATTGGACTCTAAAGTTGTGTCGAGGCGTGTCATCGAAAAGTAGCCCATGCAAACTGCGGTCGCACAGTGTGACGCCAAATCCGCGCCTCTGTTTGTTGGGATCACCCACCATTATCCTTATGGCCTTCCGACGTCGTTGCCTCTAGAGAGATCAATAGCCCCATATTTGACTCTCCATGTACCTTGCCTTTGACTCGAGGACCCCAAATCATGGCCTTTCGACACCATAGACTTTGCCTTAGACTTCAGACACCTTGTGCATTTGTCCGCTCTATTAGCTTGAAATCATCGTCGTTTCTCAAGCTCATCACATAATTTGTGCGGGCTATTGCAGTGGTTGCGGCCATCTTCAAATCCACTCGACGGATTTCTACTCCCTCTGTAAAGAAATATATGAACGGATGAAGTAGTTGCTACAGAAGAACCTTTGATGCGGGTGCTTCTCCTGGTCGTCGAAAACTCTAGATGTGATGGTGCGCATCAATTGCACGATGGAATATGCAGAAAAAAGTGACCGTATGTGTATCAAATTTATTATCCTTTTCAGTTTCTGTTGCGCAAATATTCCTGCTGTACATGGTGCATGCCCATGTGGATCCTTAACTGCAATTTTACGTGGATCCCAATTGGTCGCTTTCCTAAGAAAGATGGAGAAGTATACGTTTCTTTAGGGATCCACATAGTATATGTTATTTTAAACACATTTAGTATACATTTGTTGGCCGCACCACCACATCCTTTTTTTAGAATCCACGTCCACATCCATGGCGGTGTTTAGTTGATCGGATTTAGCTTCTAAAGAAAACTTGATCAGATTTTGCATCTATCCAAATAGTATATACTTTTGAGAAGGATGATGTATTTTTCTTTTGCGCATATATTGTATATGATTTCATGTGGTCCTTATCATGACTATTTCTAATTGACACTGTTTAATTTATACTATTAACCATTATAATTAGAACACACTTGATATTTCATTTGAAAAAAATTGCTAGAATAGAAAAAATTTGGCACTTAGATGTTCACCTATTTTGAGTATCACATGTCCATTCTAGATTTATTGCCGCTAATATCCTATTGTAGGCATACTTTTTTTTACAGATAAGGCATACTTTATTAGTAGAAAGAAATATTGGTACATTCGTAGGTACACATTAGGTTTATGTAGGTACACATGTACTATTTTTTCTCTGGGTAGAGAAAGTTTTTTTCCATGGATGGAGAAAAATATTTATTACAACGTGAAGTAATAATGTAGTAGTCCACAAAAATTTTCTTTAACGCAAATAAGACCTCTGATTTATTAATTTGCTAAAATCATGCCTCAATTTTTTTGGCTGAAATCGTAGATGACATCATAAGATATAGTATTCTGATCGGACTCTTTTTTTGCTTGGCGCTGGGACTCCTTTATATGTTAGCCGTACTTTTTTTAGCTGTCTGGCGGCCTTGTTTTTCTCACGGAAGGTGTAGCCGTAATTTCCAACGCCAACGTGTGTTAGGTCTGATTGTCTTAGACATACTTTTTACGTGCCATGCCAAATTGTGCCTATACCAGCCTCTCAGTTTCCTTTCTCTTACGCTGCCTTCTTGGATCCTTCTAAAACAGAGTCTATTGTTTATAAAAAACATAGTTCAAGTGCGTCTTCTTATCCGTAAAGAATTATGAACGTGTTAATCGTTGGTTACCGGCCAGCTTGACCGCTTGGCCTCTTGCCGTGGTCAAGGTAGCGTGTCCTTGCTATTGGTTTTTTTGTACTTTTGCTATCCTATGGAACGTGACAACACGAAAGTTCAATAATAGCGGTCCATATATTTTGCGATGTTACGCAAAAACGTTTAAATCTTAGCCGTTATTATTCTAATCTAACGGCGTAAAAAATATTAGCATATGTGGACGAACGTGATGGCTAATTTGACTCTTATTTTAATTATATAATAGATAGATATGTTACAGTATAAGTTACTCCCCACTATGACCAGCCTTGGCCTCTTCCAGTGCTCCACCATGTATAGCTGCTAAGTCTGCCACGTAGGCATAAAATATGATGTGGCACCAATAAACTAAGCATCTATGCATTGAAGACTTGAGTTACTAAGCCATTTAATGCACTTAGCACCTCATCTAAAGAGCATGGTTAATAGTATAGCCAACTGCTGACTATAAGCCAGTGTCATGTCATCTACAACCCATCTTATAGTCAACATGTACAATAGTAGATCAAAAGAGTGTACTACTTTTTTATTATGTGGCCCACCTTTCATTCTCACAAAGTGCCTAGGAGCACGTGCTAGAGCTGGCTCTTCACGAAGAGCCCTCTTACCTTCTCTCTCCTCTTCTCTTTCCTCCAACTAAGCAGAAATATACTAGTTTCTTCCTTATAGCCCGCTGACTCAACTCTATCGTACTTTCTCTAAGGCTAGCCATAGTGGGGGTAACATAAGTAGTATCATGCATTTGGGACTCGCAAACATGCTTATGTGGCAGGCAATTAAAGAAGAGAGAGATGGTTATAGTAACATAGGTAGATACCGTAACATAATAAATGTGATGCTACTATGTGACATGCATGGCAATAAATGAGACCACCTATGATACTAATCTATGATACTATGCACTATAGAGATAGTAACATAGACTAGTAACATATGCATGTTACTAGTCTAAGTTACTCCCACTATGACCAGCCTAAGCACATCTAAGCACTTACTAGCACCATCTTGACCGTGGACCTTGACGGTGTACGTCACCTTGATAACCCACAAGTATAGGGGATCAATTGTAGCTGATGGGGTTATGTACCTAGGGTAGGGTCATGGACCTGATCTAAGTACCTTACCCAAGGACACCCTTAGAAGAAGTCGCCTTCCAGTCGACCAACGAGAGACACACTCGACTGTCTTGAAGGACTCGACCACGAAGACTCACTCGACCACCAGAAGGTCAAGAGGCACTCTGCACTACAACGGCCTGTAATCAAGTAGACTTTATGATAGTAAAGGCACTTTATGTGGGGCGTTACCAGTAACGCCCCAGACTTAACTCACCTTAAACCCTCTCCTACGTGGGCTGGCTGGGGTCCTGGCGCACTCTATATAAGCCACCCCCCTCCACAGGCAGAAGGGTTCGGCACCTTGTAACTCATATACTCATAATCCACTCGACCGCCTCCGGGCTCCGAGACGTAGGGCTGTTACTTCCTCCGAGAAGGGCCTGAACTCGTACATCCTTTGTGCTTACAACCTCTCCATAGCTAGGACCTTGCCTCTCCATACCTACCCCCACTCTACTGTCAGGCTTAGAACCACGACAGTTGGCGCCCACCGTGGGGCCGGTGTTTTAGCGATTTTGTGGAGAAGTTGCGATTCTTCCGAGTACTTTCATCATGGTGTCTGCTGGAGTCTTGGTCGGGGGTCAAGAGATCCGTCTCGGCACTCTCACCTTCTTCGCCGACGACTCCGCGTGGCTCCATGAGGCTCCGCTCGACGTTGATGCGCTCCCCGTCCGCGGTGCGACGCATTTTCGTGCATATGTCCGCGGCGTTCTGCTGCGGCAACCGTCGACCCAGTATCGGTCGGCTCCTCCATCGTCCGCCCTCCCGGTATCCCGCCAGCGCAAGCGCTCGGGCCGGTCGAGGCTTCAGCGATGGGTGAGGCACGCGGTGGCTCGCCAATCGGCCACCACCCAAGTTGCGGCAATCGAGCCCGACGAATCTCTCTACGGCTTGTTCGATCTGTCGACTGGCTCCGTAGAGACTGCATCCGAGTGCGGTAGCAGTGATCCAGCGGCGGAAATCTTGATGGTCGACGGGCCCCACAGTCCCCCTGGCTTCGCCCGTGGTGGTGGAGCATGTGACGGCGGCGACCCTACACGAGGCTACGAAGAGTACCAGCCCGAGCCACTCGACTCTCTGCAAAGAGAGGAACTTCGCCGCAGGAACGAGGATCCCCTGCGTATTCCCATCGCAGGAGAAACCCCCGAGGCTCGTGCCTTGGAGGAGGCGCGTCTGGCCAATTTGGCCGAGCGCACTCGACTGGAGAACCTTCAGCGAGCACTCGACGAGCGCGCGCGGCAACGAGTTCCCGACAACAGTCGACGTCAACTCTTCCCGCCGACTCAGGTATATCGAACCCCAATTCAGAATTTAGCAGCTGCGACCCGTATAGCAGAGTCCATCCAGCCTTCGCAGTCGGAAGCTGGCAGAGGTTTGCTGCAGATCAGGGATCTGCTCCGGGCAGCAGGAGATCAGAATTCAGCCGTGTCTCAGTCGCGCAACAGAATTCACA
>NW_021284994.1:0-1223 GCF_002162155.2 Triticum dicoccoides
GACGGGGGCGGCCAAGGTGACGGCTTGGCAAACCCTAGCCGTCGCACTCCGCGTCGCCTCTCTGTCTCGACAAAGAATGAAGTGTGGTGGGATTGGGAATGGGGGTGGGGTTGGGGTTGGGGCCATCACTCGGTTTTCTCTCTGCCTCCCACTTGTGCAGGCCGACAAAAGGAAAAAAGTGTTGGGCCGCATCAGATGCAGATTTCGCAGCTTTACCAATTCTGGCCAAACAGAAAAGATCAGCATGACCACAGGTGTTCTTTTAAAGAAACCCTAAAAATACACTAATGTTCATATTGCATGTGGATGAGTCTTTCAGTACACCAATTGATCTTGAATAATTTCAAGCACTCCACAGTATATATATATATGAAAATAATGGTTAACCAATAAAATGGTAAACTATTAGATGCAAGGTTACAAATATTTGAAAAAATTCAATAATTTAATTGTATGCATTTTTATGATTAAATTTAATAAATGTAACATTTTTGCAAAAACTATTATAATTAAAATATTCATTGGTATTTTTAAAAAAACCGCAAATGACTACTTATGCCAACCAGAACATCTTCATGGTTTCGTTTATTCATCTATTCTTTGGCATGCTGGTTCTCATAACGCCTTCTTCAGACCTTCTCTTTGTCCGACAAATTCCTGAGATATTGGGCTAGCGCCTTGTGTTTCGCCCTCACACCATGCTTCATTTGGTATCCTTTGGCAACTCCTTTGGCGTGCTCGAGAATACTAACGAAAGCCGGGTCCAGATATTTGCCACAGAACGTGCTACGATATGCCATACACTTAAGCACGTTGCACTGTCCATTCTGCAATTCTTCAAGGGTTTTCTGAGTGTGTGCATCCATGTCTCCTTTAGAAATGTCTGCATAATCATGATAATAAGGCTGCAAGTTTAAATTATGTATGATATAAGCTGCACCATTTTTTACAGTACCTAATATTCCCTAAGTTTCATACTGTAGTGCCTATAAATTATTTTCAAAGTAAATATTTATTAACTTTGAAAAAATTTAAGGAGAAAAAAAGCAATATCAAATCCATATGAAAGAATAAATCATATGATGTACTTTTTGAAAAAATGTCAATAAACATGCACAACCTTTCTGATGTCTGACTTTTAGCATAAAACCAAACCGCACTAAATTGGGGAGTGGATGAACCATTAATTTCCCAAAGATTGATTGAATAAATAATGATCATTA
>NW_021284995.1:0-1058 GCF_002162155.2 Triticum dicoccoides
AAGTACAAGAGCTTCTCGACAAAGGTTATATACGCGAATCCCTTAGTCCTTGTGCTGTTCCTATTATTCTAGTGCCGAAAAAGGATGGTACATCACGTATGTGTGTTGATTGTAGAGGCATTAATAATATTACTATTCATTATCGTCATCCTATTCCTAGGCTAGATGATATGCTTGATGAATTGAGTGGCTCTACAATATTCTCCAAAGTTGATTTGCGTAGTGGCTACCATCAAATTCGTATGAAATTGGGAGATGAATGGAAAACAGCATTTAAAACTAAGTTTGGATTATATGAGTGGTTAGTCATGCCTTTTGGGTTAACTAATGCACCTAGTACTTTCATGAGATTAATGAACGAAGTTTTACGTGTTTTCATTGGACGATTTGTGGTAGTTTACTTTGATGACATATTGATTTATAGCAGATCTTTGGAAGAACATATGGAACATTTACGTGCTGTTTTTATTGCTCTACGTGATGCATGTTTGTTTGGTAACCTTGGGAAGTGCACCTTTTGCACCGACCGAGTATCTTTTCTTGGCTATGTTGTTACTCCACAGGGAATTGAAGTTGATAAAGCCAAGATTGAAGCTATTGAGAGTTGGCCGCAGCCCAAAACGGTCACACAAGTGAGGATTTTTCTTGGCCTCGCTGGATTCTATAGGCGTTTTGTGAGAGATTTCAGCACCATTGCTGCACCTCTCAATGAGCTTACAAAGAAAGATGTGCCTTTTCTTTGGGGTACCGCACAGGAAGAAGCCTTCATGGTATTGAAAGATAAGTTGACACATGCTCCTTTACTCCAACTTCCTGATTTTAATAAGACTTTTGAGCTTGAATGTGATGCTAGTGGAATTGGATTAGGAGGTGTGTTATTACAAGATGGCAAACCTGTTGCATACTTTTCTGAAAAATTGAGTGGGCCTAGTCTGAATTATTCTACTTATGATAAAGAATTATATGCTCTTGTTCGGACTTTAGAAACATGGCAACATTATTTATGGCCCAAAGAATTTGTTATACATTCTGATCATGAATCTTTGAAACATATAAAA
>NW_021284996.1:0-788 GCF_002162155.2 Triticum dicoccoides
AACGAGCTAGTCAACTAGAGGCTCACCAGGGACATATTGTGGTCTAAGTATTCACACGTGTATTACGATTTCCGGATAATACAGTTATAGCATGAATAAAAGACATTTATCATGAACATTGAAATATAATAATACTTTTATTATTGCCTCTAGGGAATATTTCCAACAGTCTCCCACTTGCACTAGAGTCACCAATCTAGTTACATTGTGATGAATCGAACACCCATAGAGTTCTGGTGTTGATCATGTTTTGCACGCGAGAGAGGTTTAGTCAGCGGATCTGCGACATTCAGATCCGTGTGCACTTTGCAAATCTCTATGTCTCCATCTTGAACATTTTCACGGATGGAGTTGAAACGACGCTTGATGTGCCTGGTCTTCTTGTGAAACCTGGGCTCCTTGGCAAGGGCAATAGCTCCAGTGTTGTCACAGAAGAGTTTGATCGGCCCCGGCGCATTGGGTGTGACTCCTAGGTCGGTGATGAACTCCTTCACCCAAATCGCTTCATGCGCTGCCTCCGAGGCTGCCATGTACTCCGCTTCACACGTAGATCCCGCCACGACGCTCTGCTTGCAGCTGCACCAGCTTACTGCTCCACCATTCAACATATACACGTATCCGGTTTGTGACTTAGAGTCATCCAGATCTGAGTCGAAGCTAGCGTCGACGTAACCCTTTACGACGAGCTCTTCGTCTCTTCCATAAACGAGAAACATGTCCTTCGTCCTTTTCAGGTACTTCAGGATATTCTTGACCGCTGTCCAGTGTTCCTTGCCGGGATTACTTTG
>NW_021284997.1:0-1376 GCF_002162155.2 Triticum dicoccoides
CGGCGCGCGCGCGCGCCACCGCGCCACGCCACCTGCTCGCCTGCTTGCCTGGCCTCCCCTCCTCGCTCGACGCCCTGGACGACGCCACGCCCTCCCCCCTGCTCTCTCTCACTCTCCCCCGGCTCTCCTCTCCTCTCCCTCGCTCTCTCTCTCGCCCGGCCGAACACCACACTCGCCGCCGTTCGCCATAGCCACCGTCTCCGACCACCCCTCGCTCCCCCGACTAGCTCAGGAGCTCCGCCTCGACTCCCTCTTCCTCCCCACCGCTCCACAGCTCCCCGGAAGCCCTGCATCGCCGCCACGTCGCCGTTCCCCTCTTCGGGCTCCGACCACCGTCGCCGTCGATTCGCCGTCTCCAGCGCGTCCCCGAGCCCACTTCGACGCCCACTGCAACCGCGGTGAGCTACGCCACCGTTTCCCCCTCTCCTTCCCCTCGTTCCCTCAGCGTAGCCACCTCCCCACCACGGCCGAACCTCCGCCGTCGCCGAGCTCGCCGTCGACGCAGCTCCGGTGACCATTTGGTCACCCCGGCGAGTCCAACGAGTTCGCAAGACCCCGTAGAGCATCCCTAGCGCCTCGCTTTGCTCGACTTCGAGCTCCAGCACCGTTCCCGTGCACGACCGAACCCCGGCGGCCGCAGCCGACCTCGCCGCCGTCGACTCCGGCCACCCCGACCCCAACGGGCCCCGCCAAGAGCTGCGGGTTGGCCTCAGCTCCACTCCGGTGGTCTCCGCGGCCCCTCTGGTGGCCGAAATGACCAAAACCACTTCCGCCGCCGCGTCGGGCTCGCCGGCGACTAAACGCCGGCAGCCGACATCCACTTTGACCACGGGTGGGCCCTGGTTGACTCCCCTGAGTCAATGACAGGTGGGGCCCAGCCCTGTTAATTAAACAGGATTAGTTTTAACTAAGTTTTAATTAAAATAATCACCCTGACATGCGGGACCCACTGTCAGGTTTGACCTGGACCAGTTCCGTTGACCTGCTGACGTCACACTGACGTCAGGCTGACGCAGTAATTGATTTTCTAGATTTAATTTAAATCAGGAAATTCCAGAATATTATTTAAACTTCAAAAATTCATAACTTTTATTCTGTAACTCCAAATTGGACAAATTATATATGAAAAATGATCAGAAAAATCCAATCTATCCATCTGTACTATTTTCATGCATGATCAAACAAGTTAAATTGATGTTTTAAGCAGAACAAGAAAAGGCACTTTAAAAGGCCATATTTGAATTTGGAATTTGAATCTTTGATTCAAATTTGTTCAAACCCTTCTGGCTTTAGTTGCATTAGCCCAATACACTCATATTGCCATGTTTCATGCATGCATCATATTGTTGCACATTGTTTGGTGATGCTTGTGTATC
>NW_021284998.1:0-910 GCF_002162155.2 Triticum dicoccoides
GCCGGCCAGCCTAAGTGTTCCGGAGCAGTAGCAAGCTACCATGGCTCAGTGGAAACACTAGGAGACATTTCCCGGTAAGAGAGGCTACTAAAGATAAACAACTAGATGGTCAGATCCCACACATACCAAGCATTTCAATAACATACACACAATATGCTCGATATGTGCAAATACAACATGGCATCACAACATGACTCTACAAATCAAGTATTTATTCATTAGGCTCCGAGGAGCGAGATATTACAAACATAGGTCTCATGACCCAACATTCAGAGTATACAAGTCAAAGCACAAGCGGAAACTATCATGTCTGAGTACAGACCACTATAAATGAAAAAGGCTGAGAAGCCTGACTATCTGCCAGATACTGCCGAGGGCACAAGATCGTAGCTGAGGTAACAAGCTAAACGTCGAAGTCCACGCGAAACTACTAGCGACACCGAAGTCTCTCTGCAAAAACATAAATAGACAAACGTGAGTACAAATGTACCCAGCAAGACTTACATCAGAACTATCTACATATGCATCATTATCAACAAAGGGGATGGTGGGGTTTAACTGCAGCAAGCCAGCTTTGACTCGGTGGCTATCCTGAACTACGACTGCGAGTAACTCTTTTGAGGTGGCGCACACGAGTCCACATATTCACCATATCAATACACCACTATGGATCCGCTCCCGTCTCCCTACGAGAACGCCATCCATAGCACTCACGCTTATCTTGCGTATTTTAGAGTATCCACTTTCACTTGTCTATGAACTGATATAAGCAACCCAGAGGTCCTTTTCCGTGGACACGGCTATTCGAATAGATTAGGTTAACCCTGCAGGGGTGTACTTCTTCACACACGCTCTCACCACTTACCGCCGTTTACACGACATGTACTCGGCAACCTTCAAGCGGAAGCCC
>NW_021284999.1:0-1448 GCF_002162155.2 Triticum dicoccoides
CCAGAGCGATTTCCATGATTGACAATTCCCGGGGTGCGTTTGCGTGTGTGTCCTCAATACTCACAGTTTTGGCCAATTCTGACGCGATTCGTGGACTATTACTCAACATTTAGGGGTCCCGAAGCGATTTCCATAGTTGTTGAACCCCAAAATGCGTTTAGGTGTCGGTCATGAACACTCACAGTTTTGGACGATTCTGGCCCGTTTCGTGGACTATTACTCACTGTTTTGGGGTCCGGGTGTGACTTGCACAATTAACAAACCCCGGGGTGCGTTTACGTGTCGATCATCAACACTCGCAGTTTCGGCCGATTCTGGCTTGTTTTGTGGCACTCGCAGTTTTGGCCGTTTCTGGCCCGTTTCATGGACTATTACTCACTGTTTTGGGGTCCCGGAGTGATTTCCTTGATTAACAAACCCCGGGGTGTGTTTACGTGTCGGTCATAAACACTCGTGGTTTATGTCGATTCTGACACGTTTTGTGGACTATTACTCACCGTTTTGGGGTACCGAAGCGATTTCCATAGTTGTTGAACCCGAAGGTGCGCTTACATGTAGGTCATCAACAATCGCAGTTTGGGCCGATTTTGGCCCATTTCTTGGACTATTACTTAGTTTCGGGGGTCCCGGAGTGATTTCCATGATTTACGAACCCCGTCGTGCGTGTACGTGTCGGTCATCAACACTCACAATTTTTGCCGATTCTGGTCCGTTTCGTGCACTTTTACTCACCGCTTTGGGGTCCCAGAGCGATTTCCGTGGTTGTTGAACTCCAAGGTGCACTTACGTGTGTGTCATCAACATTCATAGTTTTTGCCGATTCTGGCCCGTTTCTTGGAATATTACTCTGTTTTGGCGTCCCGGTGTGATTTCCATGATTGACGAACACCGGGGTGCGTTTATGTGTCGGTTAGCAACACTCGCATTTTGGGCCGATTCTGGCCCGTTTGATGGACTAATACTCACCGTTTTGGGGCCCCAAAGCGATGTCCATGGTTCTTGAACCCCATGGTGCGCTTACCTGTCGATCATCAACAATCGTAGTTTGGGCCGATTTTGGCCCGTTTCTTGCACTATTACTTAGTTTTGGGGGTCCCGCAGTGATTTCCATGATTGACGAACTCCGTGGTGCGTTTACATGTCGGTCATCAACACACAATTTTGGTCGACTCTGGTCCGCTTCGTGCACTATTACTCACCGTTTTGGCGTCCCAGAGCGATTTCCATGATTGACAATTCCCGGGGTGCGTTTGCGTGTGTGTCCTCACTACTCACAGTTTTGGCCAATTCTGACGCGATTCGTGGACTATTACTCAACATTTAGGGGTCCCGAAGCGATTTCCATAGTTGTTGAACCCCAAAATGCGTTTAGGTGTCGGTCATGAACACTCACAGTTTTGGACGATTCTGGCCCGTTTCGTGGACTATTACTCACTGTTTTGGGGTCC
>NW_021285000.1:0-766 GCF_002162155.2 Triticum dicoccoides
GGGGGGGGCATGCCCCGGAGACGCGTCCCGCCTCTTCGGATATGCCACCACACCACCCCGCATGTATGAGGGCCCGGTGCGACACTCCGGTGGCATTGCTACCCCCAGTGCCCCTGTCCCGCCTAACCCTGTAGCGTTTGACCATGGTATCTAGCCCTTTGACTTTGCACGGACGGGCTTTGACCAGTGGACCTCCCCACCCGGTTGTGTTAGGTCAGCCCATAGGAACACTTTGGAGCAACATCCGGGCCAGACCCACAGCAAGATCCCCTCCGTGTAGACCCCACGCGTCCGTTTCCCCCCCTCCAGGTGCCGGCGGCGATGCCGTCTGTGAGGGGGGGCACACCCCGGACACGCGTGCCGGGCGTTTGCAACCGCCACAACACTTCCAGACTTGTGAGAGGCCGCCTACGCAAGATTTGGCAGCATGCTAGCCCCCGGAGGCCGCCGGCCACAGCCGTAGACGCGCAAAGGGCAATCCGCGTAGAGGGAATTTTTCGGATACTTCTCCATCACCAAAAATTATGAAAAAATACCATCGTTCCTATAGCACATGTGCCCACGTCGTGAAAAAAAAACTCATGATTTTATCGCGCTCCGAGTATTTAGTAATATTGACGCTGCATCGTTACCGCAGAACGTCTACTACCGTGTCATCGCCGTCCGTGAGGGGGGGGCACGCCCCGGAGACACGTCCCGCCTCTTCAGACATGCCACCACACCACCCCGTATGTATAAGGGCCCGGTGCGATGCTCCAGTGGCATT
>NW_021285001.1:0-2259 GCF_002162155.2 Triticum dicoccoides
GGGGGGGGCATGCCCCGGAGACGCGTCCCGCCTCTTCGGATATGCCACCACACCACCCCGCATGTATGAGGGCCCGGTGCGACACTCCGGTGGCATTGCTACCCCCAGTGCCCCTGTCCCGCCTAACCCTGTAGCGTTTGACCATGGTATCTAGCCCTTTGACTTTGCACGGACGGGCTTTGACCAGTGGACCTCCCCACCCGGTTGTGTTAGGTCAGCCCATAGGAACACTTTGGAGCAACATCCGGGCCAGACCCACAGCAAGATCCCCTCCGTGTAGACCCCACGCGTCCGTTTCCCCCCCTCCAGGTGCCGGCGGCGATGCCGTCTGTGAGGGGGGGCACACCCCGGACACGCGTGCCGGGCGTTTGCAACCGCCACAACACTTCCAGACTTGTGAGAGGCCGCCTACGCAAGATTTGGCAGCATGCTATCCCCCGGAGGCCGCCGGCCACAGCCGTAGACGCGCAAAGGGCAATCCGCGTAGAGGGAATTTTTCGGATACTTCTCCATCACCAAAAATTATGAAAAAATACCATCGTTCCTATAGCACATGTGCCCACGTCGTGAAAAAAAAACTCATGATTTTATCGCGCTCCGAGTATTTAGTAATATTGACGCTGCATCGTTACCGCAGAACGTCTACTACCGTGTCATCGCCGTCCGTGAGGGGGGGGCACGCCCCGGAGACACGTCCCGCCTCTTCAGACATGCCACCACACCACCCCGTATGTATAAGGGCCCGGAGCGATGCTCCAGTGGCATTGCTACCCCCCCCCCCTAGTGCCCCCGTCCCGCCTAACCCTATAGCGTTTGACCACGGGATCTAGTCCTTTGACTTTGCACGGACGGGCTTTGACCACTGGACCTCCCCACCCGGTTGTGTTAGGTCAACCCATAGGAACACTTTGGAGCAACATCCGGGCCAGACCCACAGCAAGATCCCCTCCGTGAAGACCCCACACGTCCGTTTCCCCCCTGCAGGTGCCGGCGGCGGCGCCGTCCGTGAGGGGAGGCACACCCCGGACACGCGTGCCGGGCGTTTGCAACCGCCACAACACTTCCAGACTTGTGAGAGGTCGCCTACGCAAGATTTGGCGGCATGCTAGCCCCCGGAGGCCGCCGGCCACAGCCGTAGACGCGCGAAGGGCAGTCCGCGTAGAGGGAATTTTTCGGATACTTCTCCATCACCAAAAATTATGAAAAAATACCATTGTTCCTATAGCACATGTGCCCACGTCGTGCAAAAAAACTCATGATTTTATCGCGCTCCGAGTATTTAGTAATATTGACGCCGCATCGTTACCGCAGAACGTCTACTACCGTGTCATCGCCGTCCGTGAGGGGGGGGGCCACGCCCCGGAGACGCGTCCCGCCTCTTCGGACATGCCACCACACCACCCCGCATGTATGAGGGCCCGGTGCGACACTCCGGTGGCATTGCTACCCCCAGTGCCCCTGTCCCGCCTAACCCTGTAGCGTTTGACCATGGGATCTAGCCCTTTGACTTTGCATGGATGGGCTTTGACCAGTGGACCTCCCCACCCGGTTGTGTTAGGTCAGCCCATAGGAACACTTTGGAGCAACATCCGGGCAAGACCCACAGCAAGATCCCCTCCGTGTAGACCCCACGCGTCCGTTTCCCCCCTCCAGGTGCCGGCGGCGGCGCCGTCCGTGAGGGGGGGCACACCCCGGACACGCGTGTCGGGCGTTTGCAACCGCCACAACACTTCCACACTTGTGAGAGGCCGCCTACGCAAGATTTGGCGGCATGCTAGCCCCCGGAGGCCTCCGGCCACAGCCGTAGACGCCCGAAGGGCATTCCGCGTAGAGGGAATTTTTCTGATACTTCTCCATCACCAAAAATTATGAAAAAATACCATCGTTCCTATAGCACATGTGCCCATGTCGTGCAAAAAAACTCATGATTTTATCGCGCTCCAAGTATTTAGTAATATTGACGCCGCATCGTTACCGCAGAACGTCTACTACCGTGTCATCGCCGTCCGTGAGGGGGGGCCACGCCCCGGAGACGCGTCCCGCCTCTTCGGACATGCCACCACACCACCCCGCATGTATGAGGGCCCGGTGCGATGCTCCGGTGGCTTTGCTACCCCCAGTGCCCCCGTCCCGCCTAACCCTGTAGCGTTTGACCGCGGGATCTAGCCCTTTGACTTTGCACGGACGGGCTTTGACAAGTGACCTCCCCACCCGGTTGTGTTAGGTCAGCCCATAGGAACACTTTGGAGCAACATCCGG
>NW_021285002.1:0-1174 GCF_002162155.2 Triticum dicoccoides
TGGAGGAAAAAATGCTAAGTATAGGTCATTTTAGAGCTAGGCTAGGTTGAATAGGTCATTTTGAAGCTAAGTAAGGTTATTATGTCATTTTGGAGCTAGCTAAGCATATGAAGTCATTTAGGACCTAAAATATGTCATTTATTAAGCATATTATATCATTTTAGAGCTATCCTAGGTTAAATAGGTCATTTTGGAGCTACTTAAGCTTATTATGTAATTTTTGAGCTAGCTAAGCATATTAAGTCATTTTGGAGGAAAAATGCTAAGTATAGGTCATTTTAGAGCTAGCCTAGGTTGAATAGGTCATTTTGAAGCTAAGTAAGGTTATTATGTCATTTTGGAGCTAGCTAAGCATATGAAGTCATTTAGGACCTAAAATATGTCATTTCTTAAGCATACTATATCATTTTAGAGCTAGCTAAGCATATTAAGTCTTTTTTGAGGAAAAGATGCTAAGTATAGGTCATTTTAGAGCTATCCTAAGTTAAATAGGTCATTTTTATGCTAGCTAAGCATATTAAGTCATTTTGGAGGAAAAATGCTAAGTATAGGTCATTTTAGAGCTATCCTAGGTTAAATATGTCATTTTGGAGCTAATTAAGCTTATTATGTCATTTTGGAGCTAGCTAAGCATGTGAAGTCATTTAGGAGCTAAACTATGTCATTTCTTAAGCATATTATGTCATTTTAGAGCTAGTTAAGCATATTAACTAATTTTGGAGGAAAAGATTCTAAGTATAGGTCATTTTGAAGCTAACTAAGCATATTAAGTCATTTTGGAAGAAAAAAATGCTAAGTATAGGTCATTTTAGAGTGATCCTAGGTTAAATAGGTCATTTTGGAGCTAATTAAGCTTATTATGTAATTTTTGAGCTAGCTAAGCATATTAAGTCATTTTGGAGGAAAAAATGCTAAGTATAGGTCATTTTAGAGCTAGCCTAGGTTGAATAGGTCATTTTGAAGCTAAGTAAGGTTATTATGTCATTTTGGAGCTAGCTAAGCATATGAAGTCATTTAGGACCTAAAATATGTCATTTCTTAAGCATATTATATCATTTTAGAGCTATCCTAGGTTAAATATGTCATTTTGGAGCTAATTAAGCTTATTATGTAATTTTTGAGCTAGCTAAGCATATTAAGTCATTTTGGAGGAAAAAATGCTAAGTATAGGTCA
>NW_021285003.1:0-1448 GCF_002162155.2 Triticum dicoccoides
GCTGGTATCCCGAGTACACGGTCGAAGAGCAATTCCGAGACTTTAATCAAAGCCAGTATC
Organism: Triticum dicoccoides; assembly: GCF_002162155.2. Classification (NCBI taxonomy): domain Eukaryota; kingdom Viridiplantae; phylum Streptophyta; class Magnoliopsida; order Poales; family Poaceae; genus Triticum; species Triticum dicoccoides. Next base: position 61 of record NW_021285003.1, read on the forward strand.
TCTGCACTGTCAGGATATTTCCATCTTATCCTGGATCCACCGAGCCTCTTCACTGCTCCTATGGACTCGGGGTTACTATTGAGATGGCTGTGCAGGACGCCGCCTACTCTATGATGACCATTATGCGAGTCAGATCTGGTATATTTCGGGACTCTGATTTCCGGTATATGCCAGGATCACTTCCGGGAGCACAAGGGTATCTCCAGGCTATCTATGCTGACCCCACTCAGGAGGATTCACGGACTCGCACCACTGCTGAGATGCTCGAGGATAAGGACCGTGAAAATCGGGCCTTAAGGTTAGAGCTCTTCAATACCCGTGCTGACCACTGGGCCACTTTGACTCGGTTCGCACCGGCGGTGCAAGCTGGATATTCAGATATGCGCGATCTCTATCCTGTGAGATCTGCTCTGCCAGAAGTGATGGTTTGGCGTGATGTAGGAGGCATCACCCCACCTCGCGGTCCCCGCAGGCCACCGTCTGTTGGTCCAAGGCCTCATCCTAGCCCCTATGGCCCACAAGCTCCGCGAGATCGTCTGTTTCCGGATGATCATGTTGAGCTTCCAGGCTATGGAGGTGACTTCTACGAGGACTACTACGGATCAGTCTGAGTTAGTGGTAGTATCACTAGTTCGCACTAGCTGTGTCGTCTATCGTCCCGCGTGACTCGTGGGATATGACCTAGTTTGTACTCTTTCCGGAGGTGTAGAAAAATAATGTATAGGAGCTTGGAATGCCTCCGATGAGATGTAATCCTCTTTTCACCGTAATAGTACTTTGTTTGGTCTTGTACTAAACCCTGTATGGTGTGTATGACGATGGAATAAAAGAAGCAGTTTCTGTATCTACCATGTCATACGGATGATCATCTTGCATTTCGAGTTATTCCTTACATTTTTTTCCTATGTCAGAATTTTATCATTCTGAATAAATCATTGTCTTGTTTACCTAGGATGGTCAACACGCGCGCTAACCCTGCTTCTCAAGAGCAGGCCGAAGGCAGTGAAGGTAGGAATGAAAATCTGCCTCATCCTCCTTCCCTAGCCGAGGTTATGATGGAAGCTGAGAGAAACAAGCGGGAGACCAACCGTTTGTTGGAGCGTATTGAACAGAATACAGCACACCATCAGAGGACTAACGTGGTGTCACTCAGTGATTTCATCAAATTACATCCACCCACGTTCCACCACTCTGTCGAGCCTCTCGACGCTGATGACTGGCTTCGCAGTATTGCTCACAAACTGCGTTCCGCGCTGGTAGCGGAGGCTGACAAGGTCACCTTTGCTGCATATCATCTTGAAGGCCCCGCCAGTCTATGGTGGGAGAATTTTGGAGCTATGCGCCCAGCGGGCCATGTCACTACTTGGGCTGAATTCAGCGAGGCTTTC
>NW_021285004.1:0-1049 GCF_002162155.2 Triticum dicoccoides
CGAAACTGCGAGTGTTGATGATCGACACGTAAACGCACCCCGGGGTTTGTTAATTGCGCAAGTCACACCGGGACCCCAAACAGTGAGTAATAGTCCACGAAACGGGCCAGAATCGGCCACAACTGTGAGTGTTCATGACCGGCACGTAAATGCATTTTGGGGTTCAACAACTATGGAAATTGCTTCGGGACCCCTAAATGTTGAGTAATAGTCCTCGAATCGCGTCAGAATTGGCCCAAACTGTGAGTGTTGAGGACAGACACGCAAACGCACCCCGGGAATTTTCAATCATGGAAATCGCTCTGGGACGCCAAAATGGTGAATAATCGTGCACGAAATGGACCAGAGTCGACCAAAATTGTGTGTTGATGCATGACTGACATGTAAACGCACCACTTAGTTCGTCAATCGTGGAAATCACTGCGGGACGCCCAAAACTAACTAATAGTGCAAGAAACGGGCCAAAATCGGCCCAAACTGCGATTGTTGATGATCGACACGTAAGCGCACCATGGGGTTCAACAACCATGGAAATCGCTTTGGGGCCCCAAAACGGTGAGTAATAGTCGACGAAACGGGCCAGAAGCGTCCCAAAATGCGAGTGTTGCTAACCGACACATAAACGCACCCCGGTGTTCGTCAATCATGGAAATCACACCGGGACGCCAAAACAGAGTAATAGTCCAAGAAACGGGCCAGAATTGGCAAAAACTATGAATGTTGATGACAGACACGTAAGTGCACCTTGGAGTTCAACAACCATGGAAATCGCTCTGGGACCCCAAAGCGGCGAGTAATAGTGCACGAAACGGACCAGAATCAGCCAAAATTGTGAGTGTTGATGACCGAAACGTAAACGCACCACGGGGTTCGTAAATTGTGGAAATCACACCAGGACCCCCGAAACTAAGTAATAGTCCAAGAAATGGGCCAAAATTCGGCCCAAACTGCGATTGTTGATGACATACATGTAAGCGCACCTTGGGGTTCAACAACTATGGAAATCTCTTCGGGACCCCAAAACGGTGAGTAATAGTCCACGAAACGAG
>NW_021285005.1:0-859 GCF_002162155.2 Triticum dicoccoides
ACACCCTAGCTAGTCATGCATTAGAGTGTTGCATCATGTTTACTCTTTCATCAGAAACTTGAAATGGGGATCTGTGAAACCCTCAGAATCATTTTGAAAATGATCCAAATAAAAATTTCTCCAAAAGGGTCCAAGAAAATGCTCATGTTGCTCTCTGAAAATATTGGACAGAGATAAAAATCAAACCAATATTTTTAGTGGCTCATGGACATTTGATTTGGGCATTTGGAATTAAGGCATAAATATTTGCATTGGAAATATATTTCTATATATATGAAATATGGTCCAAATATTATGCCATTTCTAAAGGAGCTCTGGAATATTATATCTAGCCCCTGCAAAAATTGGCATAAGTTAAATAAATGATTTAATATATTATTTAAATCAAAACAAATGGCAGAAATTAGAAAACAGAAAAGAAATAAAAGGGAGAAGCTTACCTGGGCTCCTCCCTGTGCAGCCCATCCAGCTGGTCGGCCCAGCCAGCAGGCGGCCCAGCCCGCCTCCCTCCTCTGTCGTCTTCGTCCCGACAGAGGGAGGGGAGTGTGGCCGGCGCGCGCGCCCGCCACCGTGCCACGCCACCTCTCTCCCTGCTTGCCTGCCCTCCCCTCCTCGCTCGTTGCCCTGGACGACGCCACGCCTCCCCCCTGCTCTCTCTCACTCTCCCCCGGCTCTCCCCTCCTCTTCCTCGCTCTCTCTCTCACACGGCCGAACACCACCGTCGCCGCCGTTCGCCATAGCAGCCGACTCCGGCCACCCCTCGCTCCCCCGACTAGCTCAGGAGCTCCGCCTCGACCTCCTCTTCCTCCCCACCGCTCCACGGGTCTCCGGAAGCTCTGCGTCGCCGTCACGCCGCCGT
>NW_021285006.1:0-2073 GCF_002162155.2 Triticum dicoccoides
GTCAGTATGACGCAGTAATACTTTCTGGATTTAATTATATTCAGGAAATTCCAGAAAATGCCTAAAACTTCTAAAATTCATAGAAATTCAACCGTAACTCCAAATTAAATAATTTATATATGAAAAATTATCAGAAAAATTCAAGGAATCCATCTGTACCATTTTCATGCATGTTAGAACAACTTATAGGTGCTGTTTAGCACAAATCAATTAAAGGGCATTTAAATAATCACATATGGAGTTTGAATTTGAATCCTATATTCAAACCAACTTCATTTAACTTGTTGCTAGATGCATTAGCCCAAAACACATTCATTTTGCCATGTCATGATCATGCATCATATTGTGCATTGCATTGATTGTGTTCCCTTCTGTGTTGCCGGTATTTGTCCCCTCTCGATAGACGTGATACCGATGATGTGATCGTTGACACTGATGAAGACTCAATGCTATCTTCAGAAGTGCCAGGCAAGCAAAACCCCCTTGTTCATTCCGATACAATCCTACTCTCTCGCTCCTGCTCTCTTTTACTGCATTAGGACAACACCGATTCATCTGTTACTTGCTGCGGTAGCTGAACCCCTTTATCCTTTGCATGACCTGTCATTGCCACAGTTAATGGATGAAACCCACTAGCATGAGTAGGAGTTGTTTGAGCCCTGATGTGCCTACTCATTCATGCTTGTTTGTCATGCCTGCTACTGCTTAGAGTTGAGTCAGGTCTGATTCATCAGGGATGAATCAGAGGCGTGTGAACATGTCCTACTGTGTGTGAGCTAGGTCTGTGAACACGATTTGGTAAAGGTAGCGGTGAGAGGCCATGTAGGAGTACATGGTGGGTTGTCTCATTGAAGCCGTCCTCAGGAACTGAGTTCTGTGTTTGTGATCCACGATTCAGCTACTACCATACATTGGGCCCTGAAATATGACCCCGCTCGACTTCTTATTCACCCTAGTCCTCTGTCCAGGAGTTGCAAGTAGTTTCTGGTGTTTGTAGCTTACTGGAGGCCGTGGACAGCGCTGACCGTAGGGGTGGGCTGTGATGCGGTAGGTACGTGGCACGGTGTACCGGATGCCCGTTTGGTATCTCGGGAACCCTGTTCACATCGTTTGGGGCTGTGAGCGAAACTCCGGCCGGATCTCCTCATGGATGGAACCCGAATAGGCGATAAACCCGGACTAGAGACTTGAGTGTTTAGGTAGGTCGTGGTCTACACCCACGTCGGCTTTCGCTTGAAGTCTGCCGAGCACATGTCGTGTGCAGACGCTAAGTGGTGGAAACATGTATGAAGAAGTACACCCCTGTAGGGTTAATATCATCTATTCGAATAGCCGTGTCCGCGGTAAAGGACTTCTGGGTTGCTTATATCAGTTCATAGACAAGTGAAAGTGGATACTCTAAAATACGCAAGATAAGCGTGAGTGCTATGGATGGCGTTCTCGTAGGGAGACGGGAGCGGATCCATAGTGGTGTATTGATATGGTGAATATGTGGACTCGTGTGCGCCACCTCAAAAGAGTCGCTTGCAGTCGTAGTTTAGGATAGCCACCGAGTCAAAGCTGGCTTGCTGCAGTTAAACCCCACCGTCCCCTTTGTTGAAAATGATGCATATGTAGATAGATCTGATGTAAGTCTTGCTGGGTACATTTGTACTCACGTTTGCCTATTTTATGTTTTTGCAGAGAGACTTCAGTCTCACTAGTAGTTCCGCTTGGACTTCGACGTTTAGCTTGATACCTCAGCTACGATCTTGTGCCCTCGGCAGGATCTGATCGATAGTCAGGCTTCTCAGCCTTTTTCATTTATAGATGTCTGTACTCAGACATGATAGCTTCCGTTTGTGCTTTGACTTGTATGCTCTGATTGTTGGGTCATGAGACCCATGTTTGTAATGTCTCGCTCCTCGGAGCCTATTGAATAACTACTTGAGTCGTAGAGTCATTTTGTGATGCCATGTTGTATTGCACATATCGAGCATATTGTGTGTATGTTATTGAAATGCTTGGTATGTGTGGGATCTGACTACCTAGTTGTTTATCTTTAGTAGCCTCTCTTACCGGGAAATGTCTCCT
>NW_021285007.1:0-1294 GCF_002162155.2 Triticum dicoccoides
GTCAGTATGACGCAGTAATACTTTCTGGATTTAATTATATTCAGGAAATTCCAGAAAATGCCTAAAACTTCTAAAATTCATAGAAATTCAACCGTAACTCCAAATTAAATAATTTATATATGAAAAATTATCAGAAAAATTCAAGGAATCCATCTGTACCATTTTCATGCATGTTAGAACAACTTATAGGTGCTGTTTAGCACAAATCAATTAAAGGGCATTTAAATAATCACATATGGAGTTTGAATTTGAATCCTATATTCAAACCAACTTCATTTAACTTGTTGCTAGATGCATTAGCCCAAAACACATTCATTTTGCCATGTCATGATCATGCATCATATTGTGCATTGCATTGATTGTGTTCCCTTCTGTGTTGCCGGTATTTGTCCCCTCTCGATAGACGTGATACCGATGATGTGATCGTTGACACTGATGAAGACTCAATGCTATCTTCAGAAGTGCCAGGCAAGCAAAACCCCCTTGTTCATTCCGATACAATCCTACTCTCTCGCTCCTGCTCTCTTTTACTGCATTAGGACAACACCGATTCATCTGTTACTTGCTGCGGTAGCTGAACCCCTTTATCCTTTGCATGACCTGTCATTGCCACAGTTAATGGATGAAACCCACTAGCATGAGTAGGAGTTGTTTGAGCCCTGATGTGCCTACTCATTCATGCTTGTTTGTCATGCCTGCTACTGCTTAGAGTTGAGTCAGGTCTGATTCATCAGGGATGAATCAGAGGCGTGTGAACATGTCCTACTGTGTGTGAGCTAGGTGTGTGAGCACGATTTGGTAAAGGTAGCGGTGAGAGGCCATGTAGGAGTACATGGTGGGTTGTCTCATTGAAGCCGTCCTCAGGAACTGAGTTCTGTGTTTGTGATCCACGATTCAGCTACTACCATACATTGGGCCCTGAAATATGACCCCGCTCGACTTCTTATTCACCCTAGTCCTCTGTCCAGGAGTTGCAAGTAGTTTCTGGTGTTTGTAGCTTACTGGAGGCCGTGGACAGCGCTGACCGTAGGGGTGGGCTGTGATGCGGTAGGTACGTGGCACGGTGTACCGGATGCTCGTTTGGTATCTCGGGAACCCTGTTCACATCGTTTGGGGCTGTGAGCGAAACTCCGGCCGGATCTCCTCATGGATGGAACCCGAATAGGCGATAAACCTGGACTAGAGACTTGAGTGTTTAGGTAGGTCGTGGTCTACACCCACGTCGGCTTTCGCTTGAAGTCTGCCGAGCACATGTCGTGTGCAGACGCTAAGTGGTGGAAACATGTATGAAGAA
>NW_021285008.1:0-1976 GCF_002162155.2 Triticum dicoccoides
GCACACGGCTTGGTGTTTCTTGATGTGTCTTGGGTGCTAGCCCTACCCCTCTATTTATATGCTGAGCCTTGGGGTCGAAACTTGGAGTAAAAGCCTCCACAAAGTCGGTTTCACCCGAAAGGCAAGAGTCCTTCTCGGACTCCCGGGCCAGACGCCAGGGTTCCCGGCATCTGGGCCCATACGCCAGGGACCCTGGCGTCTGGCCTCTGGACTCCGCAAAACTTCCTTTTGCGCTTTCCAAAAACTTCGTGGGCTTTCCCCTTTGGCCCAGATAAAGTGTTCTCGTGCCCAAACATTTCGGGAAACATCCGGAACCCCTTCCGGTGATTTCCGGAACCCTTCCGGTGACCAAACACTATTATCATATATATCAAACTTTATCTCCGGACCATTCCGGAGTTCCTCGTCATGTCCGTGATCTCATCTCGGACTCCGAACAACATTCGGTCACCAACATACATAACTCACATAGTACTATATCGTCAACGAACGTTTAAGCGTGCGGACCCTACGGGTTCGAGAACTATGTAGACATGACCGAGACACATCTCTTGTCAATAACCAATAGCGGGACCTGGATGCCCATATTGGCTCCTACATATTCTACGAAGATCTTTATCGGTCAGACCGCATAACAACATACGTTGTTCCCTTTGTCATCGGTATGTTACTTGTCCGAGATTCGATCGTCGGTATCCAATACCTAGTTCAATCTCGTTACTGGCAAGTCTCTTTACTCGTTCCGTAATACATCATCTCGCAACTAACTCGTTAGTTGTAATGCTTGCAAGGCTTATGTGATGTGCATTACCGAGAGGGCCCAGAGATACCTCTCCGACAATCGGAGTGACAAATCCTAATCTCGAAATACGCCAACCCAACAAGTACCTTCGGAGAAACCTGTAGAGCACCTTTATAATCACCCAGTTACGTTGTGACGTTTGGTAGCACACAAAGTGTTCCTCCGGTAAACGGGAGTTGCATAATCTCATAGTCATAGGAACATGTATAAGTCATGAAGAAAGCAATAGCAACATACTAAACGATCGGGTGCTAAGCTAACAGAATGGGTCATGTCAATCACATCATTCTCCTAATGATGTGATCCCATTAATCAAATGACAACTCATGTCTATGGCTAGGAAACTTAACCATCTTTGATCAATGAGCTAGTCAAGTAGAGGCATACTAGTGACACTCTGTTTGTCTATGTATTATGTTTCGCAACTCATGCCACCGGGAACACCATAGCGTAATGGTGTGTCCGAACATTGTAATCGTACTTTACTAGATATGGTGCGATCTATGATGTCTCTTACCGATTTACCACTATTGTTTTCGGGTTATACATTAGAGACAGCCGCATTCACGTTAAAAGTGCACCATATAAATCCGTCGAGACAACACCGCATGAACTATGATTTGGCAAGAAACCTAAGCTGTCGTTTCTTAAAGTTTGGGGCTGCGATGCTTATGTGAAAAAGCTTCAACCTGATAAGCTCGAACCCAAATCAGAGAAATGTGTCTTCATATGATACCCAAAGGAAACTGTTGGGTACACCTTCTATCACAGATCCGAAGGCAAGACATTCGTTGCCAAGAATGGATACTTTATAGAGAAGGAGTTTCTCTCGAAAGAAGTGAGTGGGAGGAAAGTAGAACTTGATGAGGTAACTGTACCTGCTCCCTTATTGGAAAGTAGTTCATCGCAGAAACCAGTTTCTGTGACACCTACACCAATTAGTGAGGAAGTTAATGATGATGATCATGAGACTTCAGATCAAGTTGTTACTGAACCTCGTAGGTCAACCAGAGTAAGATCCGCACCAGAGTGGTACGGTAATCCTGTTCTGGAGGTTATGTTACTAGACCATGACGAACCTACGTACTATGAAGAAGCGATGGTGAGCCCATATTCCGCAAAATGGCTTGAGGCCATGAAATCTGAGATGGGATACATGTATGAGAACAAAATA
>NW_021285009.1:0-1612 GCF_002162155.2 Triticum dicoccoides
AGAGCTATTATTTGGGCACATAGAAGATGTGGCAAAAATTCAACTCATTAAGATATTCCTAGCTAGTACGACCTTCACAAAGCTTCTAGCTGAATATAAACTTTGAAAATTTGCCGAGGAATATTTACTAGCAAAATGGAGCTGAATTTTTTCATGAGGTAATTATTTGGATAGGAAAGAGTGCCCAAAATGTTTGAGGGCAACCAAGAAAATATAAATGGCACTTCCTTCACAAAATGTTGTTCTGAACAGAACAGGAAAATGATTATTGTTCAATTATTTTTAACTAGAGAAGGAAGGGTTTTGACATATTTGAGAAATATATGATCCAAAGAATTTATGGCATTTTTCTTGGGAATTTTGGGAATGACAGAAATGTAGGCTGCTTCACAACCTAGGGGAAAAATTGACACATGGACATGACACATAGGCAAAAATTGACACATGGACATGACACATAGGAAAAACTGATAAGGTGGCACCTAGTCATAGCAATGCACCACAATTTACAAGGCTATGACCATCTATATTGGTCGTGATCAACTAGAAATAAGGCAGCAGGCTAGTGTTGTCTGCTTTATGACCATTTCGTGTAAGGAAATTATGAACTTCCTAACCAAAATGGTCATTATGGTTTAGGGTTTGGAGCCCCCCGAACATCTTATGACCAGTTGGTCTGAAATGGTCGTAGATTTACGATCATTTCTTCCAGGGTCACTGGCAGAAGCTCACAAGTTGACATATTTCTTGTAGTGTACATACACAAACACACATATTATTTAATACTCCGGAAAGGAAAAGATACAACTTAAAGATGATAGAAATTACAAGCTTGTCACTTAAGCTGTTACATGATAATATCCCTGCAAACATAAGTAACTCCCTTTATTTTTCTTCATTGGAGTTCACCATCCATCCATACATAAACAAAGCACATTGCAATGGTACTTGAGAGTACGCCTTTTGGATAAACTTTTGAGAAAGGCTTCACTTGTAGACCTCGATGACACCTCGTGCACCGAGTTTCTTGATAATTTTGTAGTCGGTGAACCCTGCTTTCATGAAGAGCTCACGCCAGTCATTTTCGCTACGTTGACGGCCTCTCGTGAACACAAGCATGAGCAAGTCCATGAGAGTCTGGGCCTCAAACATGACAGGTCCTAATGATGGTTCGACCACAATGTCAATGACAATCACCTTCCCTCCTTCTTCACGGGAAGGAATGGCATTCTTACACTGGGTAAGGATCTTCACACAGTCGTCGTCACTCCAGTGGTGCAGCACAAGCTACGTACAAAGAGTATATAGCCCTGTTAGCGTCAGTTCAGCCTTAAATTATATATACTACTCCCATCCATACTATAGTTGCTTATAAGTTATACCAAAGCTGTGACAATTAATATGGATCAGAGGGGGTACAAGTTTTAGATTTATTTAGTCATTGTCTGAAATGGTGAAGTATAAATTAGCACTCTCTTCGTCCTAAAATACTTGTTGGAGGAATGGATTATCAAGATGGAGGGATCCGAGTAGTATATAAAAATTAAGGTGCCATTTCCATCGATTCACACCATCACACTATACATACAATACAAAGCAGAAAACACGTACC
>NW_021285010.1:0-1029 GCF_002162155.2 Triticum dicoccoides
TTACAAAACATGATCATCTCATACAATAAAATTCAGCATCATGCTTTGACCATATCACATCACAACATGCCCTGCAAAAACAAGTTAGACGTCCTCTACTTTGTTGTTGCATGTTTTACGTGGCTGCTACGGGCTTAAGTAAGAACCAATCTCACCTACGCATCAAAACCACAACGATAGTTTGTCAAATAGACTCCGTTTTAACCTTCGCAAGGACCGGGCGTAGCCATACTTGGTTCAACTAAAGTTGGAGAGGCAGTCGCCCGCAAGCCATCTCTGTGCAAAGCACGTCGAGGGAACCGGTCTCGCGTAAGCGTACGCGTAAGGTTGGTCCGGGTCGTCTCGTCCAACAATACCGCTGAACCAAAATATGACATGCTGGTAGGCAGTATGACTTGTATCGTCCACAACTCACTTGTGTTCTACTCGTGCATATAACATCAACATCATTAACCTAGGCTCGGATGCCACTGTCGGGTTTCGTAGTAATTTCAAAAGTTTTCCTACGCGCACACAGGATCATGTGATGCATAGCAACGAGAGGAGAGTGTTGTCTACGTACCCAACGTAGACCGACTGCGGAAGCAATGACACGATGTAGAGGAAGTAGTCGTACGTCTTCACGATCCAACCGATCAAGCACCGAAACTACGGCACCTCCGAGTTCGAGCACACGTTCAGCTCGATGACGATCCCCGGACTCCGATCCAGCAAAGTGTCGGGGAAGAGTTTCGTCAGCACGACGGCGTGGTGACGATCTTGATGAACTACAGCAGCAGGGCTTCGCCTAAACTCCGCTACAGTATTATCGAGGAATATGGTGGCAGGGGGCACCGCACACGGCTAAGGAATCGATCACGTGGATCAACTTGTGTCAACTTGTGTGTTTAGAGGTGCCCCTGCCTCCGTATATAAAGGAGGAGAGGAGGGGAGGCTGGCCGGCCAAAGAGGGAGGCGCAGGAGAGTCCTACTCCCTCTGGGAGTAGGATTCCTCCCCCCAATCCTAGTCCAACTAGGATTCCTCGGAGG
>NW_021285011.1:0-1412 GCF_002162155.2 Triticum dicoccoides
ACTACCTGGTCATATAAATTGTAACAGCAAGAAATATCCCCTCAACAGCAAGTCCTAATAATTTACAAAAGCAGATCATGAAGAGAAAAAGCAACTTTCTTTCAAGGGAATATTGCTTCCTTTCAAATGCAGGTTCGTCACGAATAATTCAATACTCGATACAATGAGAATAATTTCGTTTGCCGCCCCCAAGTTTAGGCCTCGTGTGCGGCTTCCATTATTTATTTATATTTTTTTATCTTCTCCCCCCCCCCCCACTCTGTGTTATGTTTGGTCATGTTTTTCCAGAGGAAAGCCATGGAATGATGAACAATGCGTCCACTTTTGACATACCCCACAGTTCCAGTGATTAAACGCATGCAATCATGACGCCGGTCGAAAGATAGCCTCGTTGAGGACTACAGAACTTGAGCGTACATGATTCGACCCAACCGAGGATATTGCGGGTCTATCGGAGAGCCCTAGGAGAGCCAAAGGTTGGGGGCTCTCTCTTATATATTTTTCTTTTTCTTTGTCGGAGAGAAACCATACAATGACGTATGATACACGCTATTTTCACATGCTTTGGTTGGACGCATGCAACCATAACCCCCAATGGAAGTTGGCCCCGGGGAGGACTACGCAACCTGTGCATACAAGCTTCATGACCATATTCCATCCCTGCACTAAGATTTCCCGCTCAAAAATTTGGCGCATGATTCTTTCATTAGATCTATTCGTTTTTCCTTTGTTGGACAGACACCATACAACTATGAATAGCACACACTATTTTGACATAGTACGACTTCGATTGAATGCATGCGATCGTAACATCGGTTCTGGTTGAAATATATATAGCCTCATGGAGGACTCTGCAATTTGAGCTCCGACTGGGCCAGATTTGTTGGGAAAGTCCACCTCATGGAGCCGATGGTGACGTGGTCATGGCGTGAGGGGGTTGCTCTTCTAGACCGGTTGGAATCTCTAAAGGATGCTCTAGAACGCTAACGAACGTTGCATGCCAGAAAACGCGAAAAATCAACTATGGTGACGGTGCGCACTCTTTTGGCATTGTACGGTTTGGGTTAAATGCATGCGATCGTAACACCAGTTCTGGTTGAAATATAGCCTTTGGGAGGACTCTGCAACTTTAGCAAACTAGCTCCGATCGAGGCGATTCCGAATCCATTGGAAAGCTCTCGGGGAGCAGATGCCAACATGGTCATAGCGGGGTGCTCTCCTAGACCGGTTGGCATCTCTAGAGCCGGTCTAGAACACGAATGAGAGTTGCGTGCTAGGAAACGCGTAGAAATAGACTATGATGATGGGTGTCTCAAGAAGGAGCATAGGGACTGAAAACGGTGTAGGCGCAAAGTTGTTTTGACGCGCATTCTAGACTTGTCAATATTTAGGGTAAAGTTATGGGAAAGCGC
>NW_021285012.1:0-1157 GCF_002162155.2 Triticum dicoccoides
TTGTTGTTGTTGTTGTTGCTCTTGTTGTTGTTGCTGTTGGTGTTGTTGCTGTTGTTGTTGTTGTTGTTGTTGTTGCTGTTGTGGCTGTTGCTGTTGTTGCTGTTGCTGTTGTTGCTGTTGTTGTTGTTGTTTGTGACGCCCGGATAATTAAGCTACAGTAATTCCCTGCTAATGATGCCACGCCATCATGATTACTGTTGTTAAACTCGCGTTGGTTCGAATCCGGTCCAAATTCGATTTTCAAAATCAAGTCAAACACAAAAGTTTCCAAATGTCTAAAATAAAATGTTCGTCTTGTGGCAAATAATCCATAACAAATATTGGTGGTGAACCAACATTTTTTTGCAAGGTGTTTAAATGGCCTAAACCAATTAAGGCAACGGCTAAAGCAACAGATTAAATGCCTTTCAATTTATAAAAGTGGCAAACTTTTTCAAAAGCCTCACAATCTTTTTGTAGCAGTGCCAACTATTGCAATATATTTATGTGGCCAAATCCCACATTTTACCAAATCCTTTTTGGAGCTCAAATATTGCTAAAACATTTTTCTGTAAAGAGAAAAGAGCAAGAAAAAGGGGGAAGAGGAGAAGAGAGAAGCTCCCCTTGCCCCACTGGGCTCTAGCCCACCCCAGCAGTCGGCCCACCTATCCCCACCCAAGCCGGCCCAGCACTTGCCTCCCCCGGTCGCCTTCTCCCTCTCCTGTACGACCGACCGAGGGCACGACCGACGCGCGCAGCCGCACCAGCTCGCCGGCGTGGAGGGGATAAGGCCGAGCCCCCTCGGCCTCGTCAGCTCCCCCCCTCCCTGCGCAGATATTTCCCTCTCTCCCTCGCTACTCTCCTCTCCCCTCCCAATCTCATCCGCGCCCGAACACCACCACGGCTACATCGTCGCCATTGCCATGCCCTCGGCCCCCTCCCTCGCCACACCGACCTGGCCGGGAGCTCCGCCGCGTCGTCGCTCGTCGGTCCCGCCCACCAGGACGACGCCGCCCGGAACGCCGCCTCGCCGACCTTCCTCCTCGCCGGCGCCGTCGTCCCCGACTCCTCCTCGACTCCCGTTGCCACGACCCTGCAACCGCTGTGAGCACCGCCCATCTTCCCCCGTCTGCTCGCCGCTGCAGCACCCGGGCGCGCCCTCGGCACGGCCACCCACG
>NW_021285013.1:0-1905 GCF_002162155.2 Triticum dicoccoides
GGCCCCTGTGATGCCGCCAACACCAACATCGGTGACTTCGATGCCAGCACCGACCCCCGTTTCTCCAACGCCAACTCCGGTGGCCCCAACACCGACTCCTATGATACCGCCATCACCAACCCTTGTGACTCCGATGCCAGCACCAACCCCTGTCTCTCCAACGCCAATCCCGGTGGCCCCAACACCGACCCTCGTGATGCCGCCAGCACCCACCCCTGTGACTCCGACGCCACCCCCAGCCCCGGCCCCAGCGCCGGCTACATCGACCGGCAAGTGCCCCGTGGACACACTGAAGCTACTTGCGTGCGTGGACGCGCTCAATGGGCTGTTGCACGCGGTGATCGGCAGTAGCGCCAGGAATACATGTTGCCCGCTGTTGTCCGGCGTTGCCGACCTCGACACTGCTCTCTGCCTTTGCACCACCATCAATGTCAAGGCCCTCAACATCAACCTCATGCTGCCCATCGCCATCGAGGTGCTCGTCAACCAGTGCGGCAAGAGAGTGCCGAAAGACTTCCGCTGCCCTAATTAAGCTCCATAGATTACTATATGTACTATCAGTATCACCTGCATATGAATGTGATACATGCATTAAATTCTCTTGTGTGGTCACACAGGTGACATATCGAAGTGTAATAATCTATATGTACATGGATTTGCAGCTCTGACTCGCTACTTGTGACGGAGAGCTGTGGAGCATGCGTACATTGTGTTTGTGTAACAGCGTATCCTATAGGAACCGTATAACATGCTTCCAATTGTGGTCTTCCATCGGTTTTGTAGTGTGTGTTTTCTTTTTGAAGAACTATGAATAAAATGTTCGTACTGTGTAAAAGAAGTTTTCACATCCACTTGTAACCCATACCAAGATACTTGTTGAACCATACGCTTTACAGGATTCGGATTTTCGTGTTGAACATTTTGATATATTATACATTTTTTCCGACATCGTATGCAAAAGTTATAGCCCTTTTACCTTTTCATAACACGTTTTTGCAAAACATGTACAAATTTAAGTTTTTAAATTTTCCTAACTAGTAGATGTACTAATATAACTACATCTCAAAGGATTTTATTTTTTGAAGTTTTTATCATTTTCTATTGTTTTTTCAAATCTGAAATGACGATAAGGGGGGGCGGTAGAGTTTGAGACACGAACCCCTTTAGTCCCAGTATGAGACACGAACCGGGACTAAAGGGTGTGATGCCCTTTAGTCCCGGTTCGTGTCTCAAAGCGGGACTAAAGGTCTCATTTGAACCGGAACTAATGCCTTTAGCCGCTCGAACCGGGACTAATGCTCACATTAGTCCCGGTTCGTAGTGCAACCGGGACTAATGTGTATATTGGGCTGTGACCAAAGCCCTGTTTTCTACCAGTGTCCTTTAGTACCAGAAATCCATATGTATGCAAGAGTGAGTACAAAAATACTCAGCAAGCACAATATAGAACATCAGTAAATGAGGAACTCCATGATTTCAGATGGGAACACAAAAATATATCTGAAAGCACAATCTTAGAAAGGCTATAACCATCCCAACAAGAAACCATGCATTTGTAAGAACTTTCTCTTGTAGTGAGCATTCTGGAATGTCCACACAATGCTTTATACCATCGACACTTTCAGATTCAACACGTGTGGCGTCCTCGCCGACCTAGCTCAAGCCCACCAGATTATTCACACCATGCCTTATGCCACCGACACTTCGGCTTTGACATGTGTGACGTCCTCACCGTCCTGGCTTTCAGAAATAAATATCCAGTGGAACATCCGAGCATCCATATAAAAATCACATTGATCAACAGTAACTCCGCGTGAACCCGAATGGGCGCAAGGATACGAAATCAGACAATAAAAAGTAACAATGAATGCACACACAATGGTCAACCATACAAAACGGGTGTTC
>NW_021285014.1:0-904 GCF_002162155.2 Triticum dicoccoides
TGTGTAACGGTTGGATTTTGTGTGGAGGCTATATATACCCCTCCACCTCCTCTTCATTCAGAGAGAGAGCCATCAGAACACATACACAATTCCAACTCATATGTTCTGAGAGAGAACCACCTACTCATGTGTTGAGACCAAGATATTCCATTCCTACCATATGAATCTTGATCTCTAGCCTTCCCCAAGTTGCTTTCCACTCAAATCTTCTTTCCACAAAATCCAAATCCTATGAGAGAGAGTTGAGTGTTGGGGAGACTATCATTTGAAGCACAAGAGCAAGGAGTTCATCATCAACACACCATTTGTTACTTCTTGGAGAGTGGTGTCTCCTAGATTGGCTAGGTGTTACTTGGGAGCCTCCGACAAGATTGTGGAGTTGAACCAAGGAGTTTGTAAGGGCAAGGAGATCGCCTACTTCGTGAAGATCTACAGCTAGTGAGGCAAGTCCTTCGTGGGCGATGGCCATGGTGGGATAGACAAGGTTGCTTCTTCGTGGACCCTTCGTGGGTGGTTGCTTCTTCGTGGACCCTTTGTGGGTGGAGCCCTCCGTGGACTCGCGCAACCATTACCCTTCGTGGGTGGAGCCCTCCGTGGACTCGCGCAACCGTTACCCTTCGTGGGTTGAAGTCTCCATCAACGTGGATGTAGGATAGCACCACCTATCCGAACCACGGGAAAAACATCCGTGTCTCCAATTGCGTTTGAATTCTCCAAACCCTTCCCTTTACATTCTTGCAAGTTGCATGCTTTACTTTCCGCTGCCAATATACTCTTTGCATGCTTGCTTGAATTGTGTGATGATTGCTTGACTTGTTCTAGAATAGCTAAAATCTGCCAAGAACTAAAATTGGGAAAAGGTTAAGTTTTTATTTGGTCAAGTAGTCTAATCACCCCCCCCCCC
>NW_021285015.1:0-10040 GCF_002162155.2 Triticum dicoccoides
GTTTTGATCTATCCTTATAGATCTTGATGCTCAATGTTCAAGTAGCTTAATCCAGGTTTTCCATTGAAAACACTTTCCAAATAACCCTATATGCTTTCCAGAAATTCTACGTCATTTCTGATCATTAATATGTCAACAACATATACTCATCAGAAATTCTATAGTGCTCCCACTCACTTCTTTGGAAATACAAGTTTCTCATAAACTTTGTATACACCCAAAATCTTTGATCATCATCAAAGCATACATTCCAACTCCGAGATGCTCACTCCAGTCCTCAGAAGGATTGCTGGAGCTTTGCATACTTATTAGCATATTTCAGGATAGACAAAACCTTCCGGTTGTATCACATACAACCTTTCCTCAAGAATCGTCGAGGAAACAATGTTTTGACATCCTATCTGCAAGATTTCATAAATAATGCAGTAATTGCTAATATAATTCCAACAGACTCTTAGCATCGCTACGAGTGAAAAAGTCTTATCGTAGTCAACTCCTTGAACTTGTCGAAAAACATCTTAACGACAAGTCGAGCTTTCTCAATGGTGACACTTACCATCATTGTCTGTCTTCCTTTCAAAATCCATATGTACCTAACAGCCTTACGACCATCAAGTAGTTCTTCCAAAGTCTACACTTTGTTTTCATACATGGATCCTCTCTCGGGTTTTATGGCCTTGAGCCATTTATCGGAATCCGGGCCCACCATCGCTTCTCCATAGCTCGTAGGTTCATTGTTGTCTAGCAACATGACTTCCAAGACAGGATTACGTACCACTCTGAAGTAGTACGCATCCTTGTCATCCCACAAGGTTTGGTAGTGACTCGATCCGAAGTTTCATGATCACTATCATAAGCTTCCACTTCAGTTGGTGTACATGCCACAGGAACAACTTCCTGTGCCCTGCTACACACTTGTTGAAGTGACGGTTCAATAACCTCATCAAGTCTCCGCCATCCTCCCACTCAACTTTTCGAGAGAAACCTTTCCTCGAAAAAGGACCCGATTCAAGAAACAATCCCTATTGCTTTCGGATCTGAATTAGGAGGTATACCCAACTGTTTTTGGGTGTCCTATGAAGATGCATTTTATCTGCTTTGGGTTCGAGCTTATCAACCTGAAACCTTTTCACATAAGCGTCGCAGCCCCAAACTTTCAAGAAACGGCAACTTAGGTTTCTCCAAACCATAGTTCATACGGTGTCATCTCAACGAAATTATGTGGTGCCCTATTTAAAGTGAATGTGGTTGTCTCTAATGCCTAACCCATGAACGATAGTGGTAACTCAATAAGAGACATCATGGTATGCACCATATCCAATAGGGTGCAACTATGACGTTTGGACACACCATCACACTATGGTGTTCCAGGCTGTATCAGTTGTGAAACAATTTCCACAATGTCTTAATTCTGTGCCAAACTCGTGATTCAGATATTCATCTCTATGATCATATCATAGATCTTTTATCCTCTTGTCACGACGATCTTTCAACTTCACACTGAAATTACTTGAACCTTTCAATAATTCAGACTCGTGATTCATCAAGTAAATATACTCAACATCTACTCGAATCATCTGTGAAGTAAGAACATAACGATATTCACTGCATGCCTCAGCACTCATTGGACTGCACACATCAAAATGTGTTACTTCCAACAAGTTACTATCTTGTTCCATCTTACTGAAAACGAGGCTTTTCAGTCATCTTGCCCATGTGGTATGATTTGCATGTCCCAAGTGATTCAAAATCAAGTGAGTCAAAACGGTCCATTTGCATGGAGTTTCTTCATGCATATACACCAATAGACATGGTTCGCATGTCTCAAACTTTTCAAAAACAAGTGAGCCCAAAGATCCATCAATATGGAGCTTCTTCATGCGTTTATACCGATATGACTTACGTGGCAGTGCCACAAGTAGGTGGTACTATCATTACTATCTTTTGGCATGAACATGTGTATCACTACGATCGAGATTTAATAAACCATTCATTTTAGGTGTAAGACCATTGAAGGTATTATTCAAATAAACAGAGTAACCATTATTCTCCTTAAATGAATAACCGTATTGCGATAGACGTAATCCAATCATGTCTATGCTCAACGCAAACACCAAATAACAATTATTTAGGTTTAACACCAATCTCTTTGGTAGAGGGAGCGTGCGATGCTTGATCATATCAAGCTTGGAAAAACTTCCAACACATATCGTCAGCTCACCTTTAGCTAGTCTCCGTTTATTCCGTAGCCTTTTGTTTCGAGTTACTAACACTTAGCAACCGAACCGGTATCTAATACCCTGGTGCTACTAGGAGTACTAGCAAAGTACACATTAACACAATGTATATCCAATATACTTCTATCGACCTTGCCAGCCTTCTTATCTACCAAGTATCTAGGGTAATTCTGCTCTAGTGGTTGTCCCCCTTATTACAGAAGCACTTAGTCTCGGGTTTGGGTTTTACCTTGGGTTTCTTCACTAGAGCAGCAGCTGATTTGCCGTTTCATGAAGTATCCCTTCTTGCCTTTGCCCTTCTTGAAACTAGTGGTTTCACCAACCATCAACAATTGATGCTCCTTCTTGATTTCTACTTTCGCGGTGTCAAACATCGCGAATACCTCAAGGATCATCATATCTATCCCTGATATGTTATAGTTCATCACGAAGCTTTAATAGCTTGGTGGCAATGACTTTGGAGAACCATCACTGTCTTATCTCGAAGATCAACTCTCACTCGATTCAAATGATTGTTGTACTCAGACAATCTGAGCACAAGCTCAACAATTGAGCTTTTATCCTTAGTTTGCAGGTTAAGAAAGTCATCGGAGGTCTTATACCTCTTGACATGGGCACGAGCCTGAAATCCCAATTTCAGCCCTCAAAACATCTCATATGTTTCGCGATGTTTCGAAAACGTCTTTGGTGCCTCAACTCTAAACCGTTTAACTGAACTATCACGTAGTTATCAAAACGTGTATGTCAGATGTTCGCAACAACCACAGACAACGTTCGAGGTTCAGCACACTGAGCGGTGCATTAAGGACATAAGCCTTCTATGAAGCAATGAGGACAATCCTCAGTTTACGGACCTAGTCCGCATAATTGCTACTATCAACTTTCAACTAATTTTTCTCTAGGAACATATCTAAACAGTAGAACTATAGCGTGAGCTACGACATAATTTGCAAAATTCCTTTTGACTATGTTCAGGATAATTAAGTTCATCTTACGAACTCCCACTCAGATAGACATCCCTCTAGTCATCTAAGTGATTACATGATCCGAGTCAAACTAGGCCGTGTCCGATCATCACGTGAGACGGACTAGTCATCATTGGTGAACATCTTCATGTTGATCGTATCTTCTATACGACTCATGCTCGACCTTTCGGTCTCCGTGTTCCGAGGCCATGTCTGTACATGCTAGGCTCGTCAAGTTAACCCTAAGTGTTTCGCGTGTGTAAATCTGTCTTACACCCGTTGTATGTGAACGTTAGAATCTAACACCCGATCATCACGTGGTGCTTCGAAACACGAACTGTCGCAACGGTGCACAGTTAGGGGAGAACACTTCTTGAAATTGTTGTAAGGGATCATCTTATTTACTACCGTCGTTCTAAGCAAATAAGATGTATAAACATGATAAACATCACATGCAATCAAATAGTGACATGATATGGCCATCATCACTTTGCTCCTTTTGATCTCCATCTTCGGGGCTCCATGATCATCATCGTCACCGGCATGACACCATGATCTCCATCATCATGATCTCCATCATCGTGTCTTCATGAAGTTGTCTCGCCAACTATTACTTCTACTACTATGGCTAACGGTTAGCAATAAAGTAAAGTAATTACATGACGTTTAAGTTGACACGCAGGTCACAAATAAATAAAGACAACTCCTATGGCTCCTGCCGGTTGTCATACTCATCGACATGCAAGTCGTGATTCCTATTACAAGAACATGATCAATCTCATACATCACATATATCATTCATCACATCCTTTTGGCCATATCACATCACATAGCATACCCTGCAAAAACAAGTTAGACGTCCTCTAATTGTTGTTTGCATGTTTTACGTGGCTGCTATGGGTTTCTAGCAAGAACGTTTCTTACCTACGCAAGACCACAACGTGATATGCCAATTGCTATTTACCCTTCATAAGGACCCTTTTCATCGAATCCGTTCCGACTAAAGTGGGAGAGACTGGCACCCGCTAGCCACCTTATGCACCAAGTGCATGTCAATCGGTGGAACCTGTCTCACATAAGAGTACGTGTAAGGTCGGTCCGGGCCGCTTCATCCCACAATACCGTCGAAACAAGATTGGACTAGTAACGGTAAGCATATTGAACAACATCAACGCCCACAACTACTTTGTGTTCTACTCGTGGAAAGAATCTACGCAATAGACCTAGCTCATGATGCCACTGTTGACTAGCTCGTTGTGATCAACAGATAGTCATGGTTTCCTGGCTATGGACATTGGATGTCGTTGATAACGGGATCACATCATTAGGAGAATGATGTGATGGACAAGACCCAATCCTAAGACTAGCACAAAGATCGTGTAGTTCGTTTGCTAGAGCTTTGCCAATGTCAAGTATCTCTTCCTTTGACCATGAGATCGTGTAACTCCTGGATACCGTAGGAGTGCTTTGGGTGTATCAAACGTCACAACGTAACTGGGTGACTATAAAGGTGCACTACAGGTATCTCCGAAAGTACCTATTGTTTTATGCGGATCGAGACTGGGATTTGTCACTCCGTGTAAACGGAGAGGTATCTCTGGGCCCACTCGGTAGGACATCATCATATGCGCAAATGTGACCAAGGAGTTGATCACGGGATGATGTGTTACGGAACGAGTAAAGTGACTTGCCGGTAACGAGATTGAACAAGGTATTGGATACCGACGATCGAATCTCGGGCATGTAAAATACCGCTAGACAAAGGGAATTGAATACGGGATTGATTAAGTCCTTGACATCGTGGTTCATCCGATGAGATCATCGTGGAGCATGTGGGAGCCAACATGGGTATCCAGATCCCGCTGTTGGTTATTGACCGGAGAATGTCTCGGTCATGTCTGCATGTCTCCCGAACCCGTAGGGTCTACACACTTAAGGTTCGATGACGCTAGGGTTATAAAGGAAGCTTGTATGTGGTTACCGAATGTTGTTCGGAGTCCCGGATGAGATCCCGGACGTCACGAGGAGTTCCGGAATGGTCCGGAGGTAAAGATTTATATATAGGAAGTCCTGTTTCGGCCATCGGGACAAGTTTCGGGGTCATCGGTATTGTACCGGGACCACCGGAAGGGTCCCGGGGGCCCACCGGGTGGGGCCACCTGCCCCGGGGGGCCACATGGGCTGTAGGGGGTGCGCCTTGGCCTACATGGGCCAAGGGCACCAGCCCCAAGAGGCCCATGCGCCTAGGGAACCCTAGAGGGAAGAGTCCTCAAGGGGGAAGGCACCTCCGAGGTGCCTTGGGGAGGATGGACTCCTCCCCCCCTCTTGGCCGCCGCACCAGATGCCATCTGAGGCTGGCCGCCGCCCCTTAGGGTGGGAAAACCCTAAAGGGGGCGCAGCCCCCTTCCCCCCTATATATATTGAGGCATGGGGCTGCCCATAACACATGATTTGATCTCTCGTTGGTGCAGCCCTGCCCCTCTCCCTCCTCCTCCTCTCCCATGATGCTTGGCGAAGCCCTGCGGGATTGCCACGCTCCTCCACCACCACCACGCCGTTGTGCTGCTGTTGGATGGAGTCTTCCTCAACCTCTCCCTCTCTCCTTGCTGGATCAAGGCGTGGGAGACGTCACCGGGCTGTACGTGTGTTGAACGCGGAGGTGCCGTCCGTTCGGCACTTGATCATCGGTGATTTGAATCACGACGAGTACGACTCCATCAACCCCGTTCACTTGAACGCTTCCGCTTAGCGATCTACAAGGGTATGTAGATGCACTCCCTTTCTACTTGTTGCTGGTCTCTCCATAGATAGATCTTGGTGATTCGTAGGAAAAATTTTGAATTTCTGCTACGTTCCCCAACAGTGGCATCATGAGCTAGGTCTATTGCGTAGATTCTTTGCACGAGTAGAACACAAAGTAGTTGTGGGCGTTGATGTTGTTCAATATGCTTACCGTTACTAGTCCAATCTTGTTTCGACGGTATTGTGGGATGAAGCGGCCCGGACCGACCTTACACGTACTCTTACGTGAGACAGGTTCCACCGATTGACATGCACTTGGTGCATAAGGTGGCTAGCGGGTGCCAGTCTCTCCCACTTTAGTCGGAACGGATTCGATGAAAAGGGTCCTTATGAAGGGTAAATAGCAATTGGCATATCACGTTGTGGTCTTGCGTAGGTAAGAAACGTTCTTGCTAGAAACCCATAGCAGCCACGTAAAACATGCAACAACAATTAGAGGACGTCTAACTTGTTTTTGCAGGGTATGCTATGTGATGTGATATGGCCAAGAAGAATGTGATGAATGATATGTGATGTATGAGATTGATCATGTTCTTGTAATAGGATTCACGACTTGCATGTCGATGAGTATGACAACCGGCAGTTCGTCGCTTCTAAGCACCACGTGATGATCGGGTGTGATGGATTCTTACGTTCACATACAACGGGTGTAAGACAGTTTTACACAGCGAAAACACTTAGGGATAACTTGACGAGCCTAGCATGTGCAGACATGGCCTCGGAACACGGAGACCGAAAGGTCGAGCATGAGTCGTATGGTAGATACGATCAACATGAAGATGTTCACCGATGATGACTAGTCCGTCTCACGTGATGATCGGACACGGCCTAGTTGACTCGGATCATGTGATCACTTAGATGACCAGAGGGATGTCTATCTAAGTGGGAGTTCATAAGATGAACTTAATTATCCTGAACATAGTCAAAAGACCTTTTGCAAATTATGTCGTAAGCTCGCGCTTTAGTTCCACTGTTTAGATATGTTCCTAGAGAAAATATAGTTGAAAGTTGATAGTAGCGATTATGCGATCAGTAGAAAGCTTATGTCCTTAATGCACCGCTCAGTGTGCTGAACCCCAACGTCGTTTGTGGATGTTTCGAACATCGAACATACACGTTTTGATAACTACGTGATAGTTCAGTTAAATGGTTTAAGTAGAGGCACCAAAGACGTTTTCGAAACGTCGCGGAACATATGAGATGTTTCGAGGGCTGAAATTGGGATTTCAGGCTCGTGCCCACGTCAAGAGGTACAAGACCTCCGACAATTTTCTTAGCCTACAAACTAAGGGAGAAAAGCTCAATCGTTGAGCTTGTGCTCAGATTGTCTGAGTGCAACAATCACTTGAATCGAGTGGGAGTTAATATTCCAGATGAGATAGTGATGTTTCTCCAAAGTCATTGCCACCAAGCTGCAAGAGCTTCGTGATGAACTATAACATATCAGGGATAGATATGATGATCCTTGAGGTATTCGCGATGTTTGACACCGCGAAAGTAGAAATCAAGAAGGAGCATCAATTGTTGATGGTTGGTGAAACCACTAGTTTCAAGAAGGGCAAGGGAACAAAGGGATACTTCATGAAACGGCAATTCAGCTGCTGCTCTAGTGAAGAAACCCAAGGTTGAACCCAAACCCGAGACTAAGTGCTTCTGTGATAAGGGGAATAGTCACTAGAGCAGAATTACCCTAGATACTTGGTAGATGAGAAGGCTGGCAAGGTCGATAGAAGTATATTGGATATACATTATGTTAATGTGTACTTTACTAGTACTCCTAGTAGCACCAGGGTATTAGATACCGGTTCGGTTGCTAAGTGTTAGTAACTCGAAACAAAAGGCTACGGAATAAACGGAGACTAGCTAAAGGTGAGCTGACGATATGTGTTGGAAGTTTTTCCAAGCTTGATATGATCAAGCATCGCACGCTCCCTCTACCAAAGAGATTGGTGTTAAACCTAAATAATTGTTATTTGGTGTTTGCGTTGAGCATAGACATGATTGGATTACGTCTATCGCAATACGGTTATTCATTTAAGGAGAATAATGGTTACTCTATTTGTTTGAATAATACCTTCAATGGTCTTACACCTAAAATGAATGGTTTATTAAATCTCGATCGTAGTGATACACATGTTCATGCCAAAAGATAGTAATGATAGTACCACCTACTTGTGGCACTGCCACGTAAGTCATATCGGTATAAAACGCATGAAGAAGCTCCATATTGATGGATCTTTGGGCTCACTCGTTTTTGAAAAGTTTGAGACATGCGAACCATGTCTATTGGTGTATATGCATGAAGAAACTCCATGCAAATGGACCGTTTTGACTCACTTGATTTTGAATCACTTGGGACATGCAAATCATACCACATGGGCAAGATGACTGAAAAGCCTCGTTTTCAGTAAGATGGAACAAGATAGCAACTTGTTGGAAGTAACACATTTTGATGTGTGCAGTCCAATGAGTGCTGAGGCATGCAGTGAATATCGTTACGTTCTTACTTCACAGATGATTCGAGTAGATGTTGAGTATATTTACTTGATGAATCACGAGTCTGAATTATTGAAAGGTTCAAGTAATTTCAGTGTGAAGTTGAAAGATCGTCGTGACAAGAGGATAAAAGATCTATGATATGATCATAGAGATGAATATCTGAATCACGAGTTTGGCACAGAATTAAGACATTGTGGAAATTGTTTCACAACTGATACAGCCTGGAACACCATAGTGTGATGGTGTGTCCAAACGTCATAGTTGCACCCTATTGGATATGGTGCGTACCATGATGTCTCTTATCAAATTACCACTATCGATCATGGGTTAGGCATTAAAGACAACCACATTCACTTTAAATAGGGCACCACGTAATTCCGTTGAGATGACACCGTATGAATTATGGTTTAGAGAAACCTAAGCTGTCATTTCTTAGAAGTTTGGGGCTGCGATGCTTATGTGGAAAGGTTTCAGGCTAATAAGCTCGAACACAAAGCGGATAAAATGCATCTTCATAGGACACCCAAAAACAGTTGGGTATACCTCCTAGTTCAGATCCGAAAGCAATAGGGATTGTTTCTTGAATCGGGTCCTTTTTCGAGGAAAGGTTTCTCTCGAAAAGTTGAGTGGGAGGATGGTGGAGACTTGATGAGATTATTGAACCGTCACTTCAACAAGTGTGTAGCAGGGCACAGGAAGTTGTTCCTGTGGCATGTACACCAACTGAAGTGGAAGCTTATGATAGTGATCATGAAACTTCGGATCGAGTCACTACCAAACCTCGTGGGATGACAAGGATGCGTACTACTTCAGAGTGGTACGTAATCTTGTGTTGGAAGTCATGTTGCTAGACAATAATGAACCTACGAGCTATGGAGAAGCGATGGTGGGCCCGGATTCCGATAAATGGCTCAAGGCCATAAAACCCGAGAGAGGATCCATGTATGAAAACAAAGTGTAGACTTTGGAAGAACTACTTGATGGTCGTAAGGCTGTTAGGTACATATGGATTTTGAAAGGAAGACAGACAATGATGGTAAGTGTCACCATTGAGAAAGCTCGACTTGTCGTTAAGGTGTTTTTCGACAAGTTCAAGGAGTTGACTACGACGAGACTTTCTCACTCGTAGCGATGCTAAGAGTCTGTTGGAATTATATTAGCAATTACTGCATTATTTATGAAATCTTGCAGATAGGATGTCAAAACATTGTTTCCTCGACGATTCTTGAGGAAAGGTTGTATGTGATACAACCGGAAGGTTTTGTCTATCCTGAAATATGCTAATAAGTATGCAAAGCTCCAGCAATCCTTCTGAGGACTGGAGTGAGCATCTCGGAGTTGGAATGTATGCTTTGATGATGATCAAAGATTTTGGGTGTATACAAAGTTTATGAGAAACTTGTATTTCCAAAGAAGTGAGTGGGAGCACTATAGAATTTCTGATGAGTATATGTTGTTGACATATTAATGATCAGAAATGACGTAGAATTTCTAGAAAGCATATAGGGTTATTTGGAAAGTGTTTTCAATGGAAAAC